>NC_088686.1:65237500-65327500 GCF_028017835.1 Emys orbicularis
TCTGGCACCCGCCTGAATCCGGATGCCAGACAGTTGTGCTGACTCTCCCACCAGAGAGCTAACCTCCCCTAGACTGCGACAGCTCTGCCGGACTGTAGGCCAGAGCCCCCCTACTTGCTTGCTGTCCCGCCCTGATCAAGCGCCAGGCAAATGGACCTTCTGGTGCTCTACCTGCCTGACCGTAGGCCAGAGCCCCTACTCAATTGCTGCCCTGCCCTGATTGATGGCCTTGGGCAAACAGACTCTCTACCATTACTTGGCCTGACTGCAGGCTAGAACCATTAACACTGAGCTAATTTTCCCCTGAACCAAGGTACCCGGAAGTATCATAAATAGTATAAGGGCCCTACCATCAATCAAACCCTAACCCCGCCGCTTGACCCCTTAAGCCCCGCCCCTTTACCCCTTGGTCCCTCCCACCTGTCACCGGAAGTCCTCCCCCACTACCCTCTACCAATCAGGAGGGGTTTTGTCCCGAAAGAACCACCCCGAGAGGAGATTTTGACCAATCAGGGGGACTTCCGGGGCGGGGGTGACCCATCTGGAAGTGGGTCGTGTGACCCCTCTAAGAACTCCCCCCACCACCCTCTACCAATCAGGAGGGGTTTCGTCCCGACAGGACCTCCCCGAGAGGAGATTTTGACCAATCAGGGTGACTTCTGGGTTGGGGTGACCCCTCCGGAAGGGAGTCGTGTGACCCCACTAAGAACGCCTCCCAAGGCCCTCCGCCAATCAGAGTGCAGCACCATTACCCCATAAGTCCCAGCGCCAGACAGAGGAGGCGGCCATCTCTTACCAAGGACACGTGTTTTCGAAAGCGCGGAAAGGCTGCTGAGAGGAAACATGGACTCCTTCACCACCCCCGTGAGAACTTCGGACTTTGTTTTAGCCCCAACCGTCTTTGACCTTGTGTGGAGCAGGCGTTACATCAGCGACAGTTCCGAGGAGGAGGAGGGAGCGACCGAGGGGAGCCCTTTGGCCCAGCCGTTGCTGGATACGCCGGAACCCGACCCCAAAACCCTCGTGAGACACCCCGATGAGCATGGCGGTCTCTCTTTGTCCACCCCCTCAGAGGTAGAAGGCCTAAAAAAGTCATGCGGACTATTGTACGCGTTGCTGTTTATGCTATCCTTAAACACTGCCTTAGGGAAAAGCTTTTTGAAGATTGTGAGGGCTGTGTCATAGATGTGCCAGGCCAAAGGCACCATGATTGTGTGACTTGGACTTCAGTGGATATAAACTGCAAGCTCCGGGGCCTGTGTGCTGAGCTGTGTTTGGAAAGCTTATTAAACACTGTTGTTGCCATAGGTTATGGTATGCAATGTCTGTGCCTAACCCAAGAACATTTAGCGCAAGGGGTGACCTTGATAAATGCTGTGCAATTCAGTGCAGACCCTGACCGTGTTCTAAGGAAAATGACCAAACCGGAAGATGCCTGCTTAGAGCATTATCTTGACCGTCTAGTCCGCACAAAGAGTTACAGAACCCTGCTTAAGAAAAAAACTATTTGTAAGAAATCTAAAAGGATTAAGTTAGAGAATGGTGAGGGGACAAACATGCGATATAAAACTTGGTAGCTGTAAATTTTTTTAAAAGGGGGGTTTGTGACTATTGTGTTTTGTTAGAAGGCCTTTGGCCTTTAAGTGAGCTAAAAAGTTTTAATGAAGCATCTTGGTTTTGTTTTCAAGAAGCTGTATGTTTTTTAAATAAAAAAATAAATTGTTTGTGAGAATTAGCTCTTGTGTTTTTTGTGTGTGTGTATAGCAAAAAGCTGAAATGTATGTTGTGGTGGGGAAGGGGAAAAAATCCTAAAAATGTGCTTACAATAAAACAACCAAGGCTAGTTCAGACATGTGTCTGAGTACAATAGAGTTAATATGGAGATATACTTATCTCATAGAACTGCCTTTACTAGTAGGGCCAAATATTGATTTTGCCCCAGAGCCCTAAGTGGTCCTCTCAAGGCTTGAACTCACAACCCTGGGCTTAGCAGGCCAAGCCACTGAGCTATCCTTAGTCTGTTGAACTGAATGGGGTTTTAACCACACACACCCAGACAAAATGGTTTCACTATCCCAGATCACAAAAGGGAATGCTATGGGAGGGGTGATTAAATTAACCTGTTAGCAACTATGTTGAAGTTTTGTTTGAAACAATGGGCTAAGAGGGTATAAAAACCTCAGGTATGCAGCAGTTTGTCCTTTTTCAACAGAAAACTTTCTTGGATAGCTGCTGGACTGCAAAAAGAGGTAAGACTTGCTGTCTTTAACTCTGAAACTATATATTATATAAGGCCACTCTTTGCCCATGCTGTCTTAGTAAATAATGGTGCCTATGTTTATTGCAGTGTGATCTGTTAGCATGGAACCAGTAACTTTAAACTGCATTTCACCACCAGGCCAAGGTAAAAACCATTTTAACTATAGTTGTGCTTAATACTGTTGAATTAAAAAAAAAAAAAAGTATTACACAGGCTGTATAGGGATTTGGTGGTAATACTAACTAACATTTTTGCTTGTTCTTGAACCTGAAGGCTCAAGCACACATGAGGGGGAACAGAACAACCATGTGCCTGCAACACTTTATCCCATAGTGAAAGGTAACTTTTTTTTTTTTTTTTTTTTTTTGCAACAAGCTTTTAAAATACATGTGGGTTTTTGAAAAGTATATGGCTGCAAACTTGGTTTGGTGTGTTTTATAAAGCTGCTGGTGTGTGTGTGGGGGGGGCTGTGCAAGGCATAGTTTTTATTTTTTTAAAGTACTTGGCACAGGGGTTTTGTTTTTTTTACTGTGCATAATGTGATGGGTTTTTAAAATGGGGTGGATGCTACTAACTAAACCAAAGGCACATGGCTGGGGGTCAGAAAAAACCATGTGGCTTTTAAATGCATGTGGGGTTTTTGAAAAGTATTTGGTTGCAAACTGTGGGTTTTAATCTGATAAACTCTTTTCAGAGTACATAAAATTACACCTCCGTCAGAAACAAGAGGCTTCAGGGTATCCCAGTTGGTGCACAGACGAGGAAAAACAAAATAAGTACGTTAGCGATTTCTACCAGAAAGAAGGCGTGCATTTACGCCAACACGAGATCAGATCAAACCCTGTTAAACGCCAAATCGCTAAACTGTTTTTTTAAATTCTCTGTGGGGTAAATTCGGCCAAAGATCCAACCTACCCAACACCAGCATCGTGAGAGACCCTGATGAACTCTTGCAGTACCTGTTCTCCCCCAATTATGAGGTTTCATCCTGCGAGTTTATCGATGATGAAACAGCGTGCGTGTCGTGGAAGCACGCAAAAGAAAGGTACTCTGTCTCTGGCAATACCAATGTTTTCATAGCCTGTTTCACCACCGCTTATGCCCGCTTAGAATTATACAGCCTCCTAGACGGTTTGCAAGAGCGGTGCCTGTACCATGACACTGACTCGGTGATATTTGTGAAAAGGGAGGGTGACTGGAATCTCCCTCTGGGGGATTATTTAGGGGACTTCACGAGCGAGATCCCGCCAGATCAACACATCACCGAGTTTGTGTCGGCAGGCCCAAAAACCTATGGGTATAAGCTGTCGGGTGGAAAGGCCTGTATGAAAGTCAAAGGTATTACCTTAAATGTAGCAAACTGCGAAAAGATCAACTTCGACAGTTTGAAAGATCTAGTCTTGGACTATTGCACGGGTCTGCAAGAAAACACCTCAAAAAAGATAGAGGTGCAGCAGCCCTCTATCGTAAGAAACAAAAACCAGTGGCAAATAGAGACAAAAACCCTTAAAAAGACACAAAAAGTGGTTTACAACAAGAGGGTCTTAGGAGAAGGTTTTAAAACCCTGCCCTACGGCTTTTGGAAAAAGCAATCCACTTAAAGGTTTGTTTAAAAATTCTTTCCCCCGATCGGTTTGTAATTTTTGAGGCACGCGACCTTCACTGAAAATAGCTTTAAAGGCCTTGGATACCTCACCACTCGTCTTGTCTTTTAGGCCTAAGGCCCAGGCATATTTGGATAGAATGTCTATCACTGTTAAGATGTACTTAAAACCGCTGTTGTGTTTGGAGAACCGGTGCATATCCACCAAATCTGCCTGCCACTGCGCATCCACCTCTGAAACAATGGTCTTGTTTCTTTTAAAACGTATTCGAGCTGGTTTGTGTAAAGTGTAAGCATCCTGGTCTGAAAGCCATGCTGTTACCTGTCTTCTGTTTAAAGTTTTACTATGCTTTCTGGCCGCTTGAAAAAGAGGGTTGACCCCGCCAAAGCTCCCAACTTCCCCGGGGGGGGGGGGGTAATATATTTTCTTTAACAGCGCCGTCTGTGTAGACATGACTGTTACTGGTACCGTCTTTTACTACCACGAGTATGAAAGGGGACACATTCATATTGACACATTTAAATAAGTTTTATTAATCGCCTGGTTTAACACGACCTTTTACAGTCACCTATAAAATGGATGCCATGACCCCTACCATAAGGGAGTCTCAGATGGTTCATTCTTCCATTTTGTCCTTTTCGGCTTGAGATCTGTATCTCAGACATGAGCAAAAGCAGCTGACGCACGATATGTTTACTCCCACAGGGCTTCCAATGTGTAAGTTCTTAAAGGCCTCTAAAAAGGCAGCGTCGACCTGTTGAGAGATTTTCAGAAAAGAAACCGTGTAAGCACCCTCACTGCTTGTTTTTTTTTTTTTTTAATTTATGCAACCCCCGGTTCCTACCCCATTACCCACCCCTCCTCGACCGCCGCTTCTTAAGCATTCATTTACCTGAGCGCCATCTTTTCCGTTCGCTTTGTCCGCCGGTGCCTCCCCCGAGCCGCAATCGCCTTCCACCTCTGAGGGGGTGGAGTAAGAGAGGCCATCACGTTCATCGGGCTGTCTCACGAGGGTTTCGGGGTCGGGTTCCGACGTATCCATCAATGGCTGGGTCAAAGGGTCCTCCTTGGAACTGTCGCTGATGTAACACCTGCTCCACACAAGGTCAAAGACGGTTGGGGCTAAAACAAAGTCCGAAGTTCTCACGGGGGTGGTGAAGGAGTCCATGTTTCCTCTCAGCAGCCTTTCCGCGCTTTCGAAAACACGTGTCCTTGGTAAGAGATGGCCGCCTCCTCTGTCTGGCGCTGGGACTTATGGGGTAATGGTGCTTCACTCTGATTGGCGGAGGGCCCTGGGAGGCGTTCTTAGTGGGGTCACACGACTCCCTTCCGGAGGGTCACCCCAACCCAGAAGTCACCCTGATTGGTCAAAACCTCCTCTCGGGGAGGTCCTGTTGGGACGAAACCCCTCCTGATTGGTAGAGGGTGGTGGGGGGAGTTCTTAGAGGGGTCACACGACCCACTTCCAGACGTGTCACCCCCGCCCCGCAAGTCCCCCTGATTGGTCAAAATCTCCTCTCGGGGTGGGTCTTTCGGCACAAAACCCCTCCTGATTGGTAGAGGGTAGTGGGGGGAGTTCTTAGAGGGGTCACACGACCCACTTCCGGATGGGTCACCCCCGCCCCAGAAGTCCCCCTGATTGGTCAAAATCTCCTCTCGGGGTGGTTCTTTCGGCACAAAACCCTTCCTGATTGGTAGAGGGTAGTGGGGGGAGTTCTTAGAGGGGTCACACGACCCACTTCCGGACGGGTCACCCCCGCCCCGGAAGTCCCCCTGATTGGTCAAAATCTCCTCTCGGGGCGGCCCTATCGGAACGAACCCCCTCCTGATTGGTAGAGGGTGGTGGGGGGAGTTCTTAGAGGGGTCACATGACACACCTTGCTTCCGGTCAAGTGGCACCTTGACCCTGGAAGTAATACCCCCATGGGGTGGGACTTCTGGTGACAGGTGGGAGGGGTCAAGGGGCGGGGCTAGGGTTTAATTGATGGTAGGGCCCTTATACTACTATCATAGCAAAGGGCGTGGTCTCCCGCCCAGACGGACGGGGAGGGAGCCGTGAACCCCTTACAGTCTCTCTTTCTACTCATTCATACTTTTTCTCTAAATATGTCAAAACACAGGCACACAACCTTCCCCCGGCCAAACACAGAAAAATAATACAAAATAAAATTTCAAAATGGCCGACGGCGCCAAAAACATACACAACCGGAAACGGGGACGGAGGGCAGGACGTAAATGCTACACAGTGCATGGAAACCTGTCAAAAAGTACATGGTGATGAAAGCTATCGAGCAGTTAACTACTCACATGGCTGCGCAGGGCAGGCGGCCAATGGGGAAGAAGCCATGCTCTGGTACGAAGCTCCCAGGGAAGGGAGGCTGGCTTTTCCCAGAGCTAGGGCAGCTGGGCAGCTTCAATGACCGGGCTCTCCTTAGTACACGTTGTTCTTATCCAATGAAAAAATGTGCATAGGCTGCAGCGGGCTGGAGGGTGGTTCTTGAACGCCTCCAGGATGAAGATGGTCTGATAAGCCAGGCTTTGGACCGAGGAGTTGCTGTCCTCCTGCAAGCCTTTGAGGTCTAAGATTGAAAGGAAGGAAATGGGGGTCAGAGCCACAGCGCTCTGGAGAGCCTCAGCAGACCAAGCCAGCGCTGTACCTCTCGTCCTGTAACAAGGAGGCAGCAGGCTGGGAGGCGGGAGGCAGGGGACTAGCAAGAACAACCAGCAACCCTCACTAAACATCCCTGCTGCCCTCTAAACATCCCTGATGCCTGTATTTACCCTCCGCCTTCCCCCCAATGCACAGATGGGCACTTAGGTCCAGAGAGGGGGAGAGTCACAAAGGGGGCTTGGGCATTGTTAGGCTATGCCTAACTTTAGGTGCCCTGCTGCCATCCAGGAAATGCCGAGGAGGGAGCTCAGCCATTCTCTAGCTCTGGTTGGGAGGCCCAGCTGTGAACCTGCTCTGGGAGTGAGGAGTCTGATCTATATCACTCCCCCCCCCCCCCCCGCCATTCGCCAACAAATGTGGAGATGCTGCTCTGCCCTGCGCTGCCCAGGGGTCCGGGCACGCAGCAAGGAGGTAGGTGACCGGACGTCACCTCGGCCTCATTTGGAGCAGTGGCTTGACCCCAGGCACCCCACGTGGAGGTGACTGCTCCAAACACTGGGCTAGTGAGTGCAAGGGGGGAGGCAGCACCCCACCTCGGCTGTGTTTGGGGGGGGGGCAATCGTCTGCAAAGGCCAGCCAGCTCAGGCCCAGTTTGGGGATCTGCCAGGCCGCAGCTCTCAGGTCAGGGCTAAGTGCCTGGCACATGCCAACCAGCAGACATGACAGGGTGAGGGGGCAGCTGATCAGGGGTTTGGGGATCTACATTTTGCATCCCTTTGTGGCTCTCGCCCGAGATCATGTTGCTGGTGTCGGAGATCGAACCCAGCCCACGGCCCTGGGCCGTTCATCCCCCTAGTCCTCAAAGCAGGTACCACTCACCGTTGCAGATGGCATCCAGCTTGTCCTGGCTCCTTCTGGTCCAGCTGCCGGTCAGTGAGCCCTACACATACAAACAGCTCATCACATCCCCGCATCCCCAGCGAGGGTGTCAAATGTCACCCTCCAAGCAACCCCTCGCTTCCCCCGCCCCTCGCTGGCCAGGACGCGCTCCCAAGTCCCCAGGGGAAAGGGTGAGTCCCCAGGGATGGTTACAGGGCTGGTTGCCAAAGGAGAGCACAGCACCTTGAGGGTCCACTACCAAGAGCCCATGGTGGGGTATGGGGGGGGGGGGAATGGGGACTGCATGGGGAGCAGTGGGGTTAGAGGGGGCCCATCAGCCGATCAGGGCAGTTTGGGGTGAGCTTGCTCCTGCGGACTTCTGACACCCTTGATCCTTCATTAGACAATCAGGAGCCCAAGGGTTACTTCTCGCTGCTGGCAGGGACTGAGGAGAGCCTGGGACCGGATCCAGCCCCCCTGCTAAAGGGACCCCTGCTCTGTGGTTACCTATGAACATGATGGCCACTTCTCTAATTGGAGCCTGTGGGTTCTCCAGAAAGGCCAGGGTCTGGCACAGAAAGTTGTTGGCTCTCCCCTTGTAGCGCGTCAGCTAGGACCAGAACAAGGGAGCACAAGGTTATTAAAGGCCTTTCCGTCCTGCAGGCCGGGTTCCAGGTGTGTGGAGCGCACGTCCTGTTTTCACCCCTCCTTCCTGTGCTGGGGGGATCACGCAGAGGGACTACACCCAGGGCCAGGAGTGGTCCCGGGGCTGGGGCTCAGTGTGGGCACAGAGCTGGGCAATGGGGGGTGCCCTATCCACCGATTCCCCCGCTCCTACCAGCGAGGGCTGCGCAGTGAATGACCTGAGGGCTCCCTCACCAGGCAGTCACAGCTTTGCCAGGTATCCTTGTGCTGGATGAAGCCACCGAGCTGGTGCCACTTCAGGAATTCCGCAGCACTGCTGAGGGTGTCCCAACACACCTGCAAAACAAGTGGGGCCAGGGCGAGGCGGCCACGGTTACGGGAGCTGGAAGCCACTAGCCTCGTTACCCGGAGGCCGTGCGTGCTGAACGCTTCCCGGCCCCAGGTTGCTTGCGGAAGGGCGGCGGTGTGGCTAAGGCAATGGCTGGAGACCTGACTCAATTCCCAGCTCTCCCTGCGGGAACTCAGGCAAGTTGCTTAGGCCCAGGGGTGCAAAGGGATTTAGGTGCCTAATGCCTATGGGTGATCAATACTTTTGAGGCGCTAGGCCTCATGCTGTGCCTCAGTTCCCCACCTCATGGTGAGTAGGAGGGTGAATTCATTAGTGCTGGTGGCATTTGGCTCCCAAGTGATGGTGGCCATGAGCGCTAGCATGTGCAGACACACCTGGGGCGGGGGGGGGGGGGGGGCGGCTTGGGCATCTCATGTCTAGTACGGGCTGTCCGGGCCGCTTGGCCAAGGGCACACTGGGTCCTGCGCACCATCTGGAGACTGGGTAGCCCTGCTCCTGGTAGGGGCCATGGCCACGGTTGTGCTCTTCCCACCAGCACAGCCAGGGAATGTGCGGAGGCCAGTGGCTGTAGGAGTGGTGAGGCGACCCCTCCCCCCACACAAACTCTCTGCCTGGCTGCAGGGCGGGAGCGTTGGGCTCAGAGGATGCAGGGAAGACTCAGCAGTTGGGTGGGGCGCCATGGTCATGGCCAGGAATTATTTGGGGGCAGGTCTCTGGCCTGTGTTATACAGGAGGTCACAGTGGTTCCGTCTGGCCTTAGAATCCATGCATCATCTGGAGAAGGGCAGATGTGCATGTGGACAGGGCACTAGCTGACAGGTCAGAGGAGGGCTCTTGGTACCTGTTCATTGTCCTTCAGAAAGGCATCTATGCACTCCAGGGCCTCTCTCTCATTCAAGTATAGCCCCTTCAAGCAGGAGGATGGTGAATCTGATCAAAGACAGAGCAGTGGTAATACCTGGGTCTGCCAAGCTGCAGGCTGGGTGACAGAGATCTTAGAGAAAACCCTTGTCCCCACTCCCGCCCCAGCAGGGGAGCAGCCCCGATGCACGGCAGGGTCTGGCACAGCGATCCCTGGCTTCCCCACCTCTTTGCTGCCCAGCCCAGCAAAGACCCAGTCGGAGCCCTGGTTCCCAGCGGCCACCCCACTTCCCCACCCAGCATGCAGGCTCAGTCTGGGGATTTGGGGAGCGCCACACCTGGAAGGAGGGACGATGTCAGGCCATGAGGGGTGTCCCCACTCTCCGGGCCATTGCTGGAGGGGACAGAGGGACTGGGAGTGAATCGGTCTGGTCCTTGCGGCAGGAGAGGGAACAGCTGCCCAGTCTGCATGGGATATGGGGACCCAGAGCCTGCCCGTTCTGCTTGTTCTGACTGCCTCTCCTGCCACAGCCACTGGGTGTAACCTGGGCAGGCACTGGGCTCCCATCGTCAACACTCCCCCCCCAAATGCCCTGTGCTGCGACATGCTACAAAGGAGCCAGCCAGCAGATGGGGCTGCAACAGCAACATCAGGGAGCATCTTATGCTCTGGCCGGCGCCCTGCAATCCTAGGCTTTAACAACCCACCGTGCACCGAGCATCCCCTTCGACTGGTGGAAAACATCCTCCGACCCTGCAGCGTGACAGATCGGGGTGGGCGATTCAGTCAGTCTCCACCTGATGCTTCTGCTGCCGCCCCAATGCCCCGATCAGCTTTAGTGGCTGCAGCTGCTGCCAGCAGGAGGGGCTATTCCCCCCTGCCTGGGTTTTCCTGTCTGTCTCTCCATCTCGTGGCAACCCAGAGCAGTACAAGGTCTATGGAGTCTTCTCCCCCCAGTGACACCCTAGTCTTGCCCCCCAACCCCCACAGGGGCCAAGCCCCACCCCAATGCAGGGCCATGGCCCCAGCCATTTTTGCAGCCCCCTCCGCCCACCCAGAAGGCGCCCACTCACCGGCACGGAAGGGCTGAGGCACACACAGCCCCTGCTGCTGCCATGGCCTCTTCCGCCGACTCTTCCCTGGGGGAGGTTTTGTCTCCTCCCAGGCGCGCCTGGGCTCTGGGCGGCCCTCCTCAGCCATCCTACAAGGAAGCCAGGACAAGGCATTGCTTGTGAGTGACGAGAGGCAATTGCCCCATTCAGCATCAGGGCCAGCCCAGTTATTTCTGTCCCACCAGCACCTCCAGATGCTAGCTGAGCTCAGGGCCCTGTTGCACCAGGTGCTGCAGACAGTCGCTGGGCTGGAGGGCTCAGACTCGAACTAGCCAAGGCAGCCAGCAGGGAAACAAGGGAAGGAATGTGCTCAAAGTCACCCAGGATTAGAACCCAGGTCTCCGAACTCCCAGGCCAGCAGCCCATCCCACAGGCCAAACAGCCTCCTCTGGGTCACTCCCACCTCTCCTTCTCCTGGTTCACAAGCTGCACAGCAGACAGGCTGGATCCAACCACTCAGGATTCTTCCTGCCCAATGAAATGACCCTGATCCCTTCCCCCAGGAATATTGGGGCCGTGGCAGTTGGCAGGTGGGTGAGGCCAGCGGGGTGGGGGAGCTGGGGCGGGCTCGTGAGCAGCAGGAGTTGCTCAGACACACCCGTGAAGGGGCAGGAGCAGAAGGCAGGAGAGCGGCAGGGAGGCTGGTACCTTCTCATCTAACCTCGGTGTGGTTGGCGATGCAATGGAAAAGCAGAGGCGGGCAATAGAAGATTCTCCTACCTGGAGTCAGGAGTGGGCAGAAGCCAGCGTGTATATGGGCCACCCACTTTCTGCTGCCGGTGGCGGAGCTGAAACGGCCGGATCAGCTTTCCCAGCGGCACGTGCCAGCTCTCGCTCTGTCAGAGACAAGCCTGGCAGTGAGGGGATGAGGCTTTGGCAGCCAGCAGGGGGCGTGTCACAATGGGCAGGCGAGTCCCAGCCCAGACTAGTTCTGGCCTCGCCAGGGCTTTAGAGCCTCTCCTTCCCCACCGGGGTCATGGGAGGGACCTTCCGCTCCCCACAGTCACAGACTTTAGGCCGGAAGGGACCGCTGGGCTCATCTAGTCCCAGCTCCTGCAGACCCCAGGCCAGAGCCCCCCCCCGCCCCCCCCCACATCCATACAGCTGGAGCCGGGGGGGGGGGGGTGTCTCCGGATCCCCGAGTGGGAGAATCAGTTCCATCCCGGTTCCTCCTCCTTGTGACAGCGCAGAACAGGGGTTCCCGAACGCTCCCCTCCCCCAGCTCCCAGCCCACGCGGGCGGCTCTTTGCGCCTGCCCAAGCTGCTGGGCGCCTTGGCCGTAGGATGTAAAATGGCCCCATCTCTGCTTCCCCTCCCACCGCGGCAACAACACAAAAGCTGCTTTAAGAGCAGCCCCCCACCCCAGCTGAGTCTCAGGCCTTGCTAGCCGCTCAGTGCCACGGCAGCCCCAGGAGATGATTGCTGCGGGAGTCTCGGCCCAGGGGGAGGCAGTGACTCCTAGAAGCAGGGAGAGCAGCAGCACCAGAGATCAGGGAGGCTGGCAATGCCAGTGGCTGGCTGGGGTCTGACAGCCCAGGCACCCAGAGCAGACTGTCAAAGGCCAAACCCCTCTCACCACCGGTTCTGTAGCTCCCCCTTGCTTTTGGTCTGTCTTAGGCACCATCCTGGCCCTCATCCCCGTGGCATCAGAGCACTGTCCAACCTCGATTGCATTTATTCTAACCGCCCCCTGCAGGGCAGGGCCTGGCTGCTACCCCCACTGAACAGACAGGGAACTGCAGCACAGAGGGAATAAGGGATTTGCCCGAGGCCACGCAGAGCATCTGTGGCAGAGCTGGGAATTGACTATGGGTCTCCTGGGTCCCAGGATGGCACCTTCTCTTCCAACCTCCTGCCCCCTTTGTCCCTGGTTCAGTGTGAGCTGGGAGAGCTCTCTGGGGCACAGGAGCTGGCTGGTGCCCAGATGGAACTACATTGCCTATTGCACATATCTCGCTTTTCCCAAACATTGAGTCTGCTGCTACAACCATACCAGGGCCCGCCAGGATCCTTGCAGCTGGTCAGTGCTAAGTTTTGAACTGTGCTAAGTAGGGAAGACAAAATAGATCTTCCATCACTAGCGCAGCTCTGTGTTACTGGGGACTCACTGCTGGCTCAACCCAACCAGCCCTCCTCACACGGAGCCGGTAAATCCTCCAGCCCTGCTGTTCTCCTTTGTATTTCGGCAGTGCCCAGAGGGCTCAGTCCCGGATCAGGGCCCTGCAGTGCTAGACATTGTACACACACAGCCCGATTCCCCCCACGCTGGGTCTCCTGAATGGCTCCTGCCCGAAGGCGGGACGGCTCTATTCCTCACCCAATGTCTCCTGCTGGCAGAGATGCTCTGAGAGATCTCTATGCTCTGGGTCTCTGGGCTTCCCGGGCTGGGAGGCAAGCGTGGCTGTCTCCGGGCGGTTCTGCTGACTCTCCAGCAGCTGCACTTCAGGTGTCCTAATGCAGCCCTAGTCCTCTCCAGCGCTCAGGGGCACTGTCCTGGCATCGGACTGTCCTGGTAAATAGAACAATGGCTCCTGGCACCCTGAGAATGCCTGTTCCCCCGGCAACCTCAGTGCCATTTCCTATGGAAGTGATGGTGTCAGTAAAGGTGATGGAGGTGGTCAGGCCTAGTGGCTGGAGCTGGACTCAGGGGGCGGGGCAGGGCATGGGTGGAGCAAGGCTGCAGCGAGACCAGGGCTGGAGTAGGACTAGGAACAGGGCTGGAGCAGGCTCAGCCTGTTGCCTATGTCAGGCAGGAGCGAGTTCCTGGCCCTGGAGTGATGTTGAGCAGACTGAGCTGCTGCTGTGAGACTGATATACCTGCTCTGGGAGTCACAAGGCCAGTTCCTGGCTTGTGGATTAGCTGGAGCCCAGCACAGGAGGGAATCAGCACCTTACAGATGGCTCCCGGGGCGCTTGGCTCCCGGCCCCGCTGGGTATTGACATGCCAGGTGCAGGGGGCGAGGTGCAGCGCCAGGGAGGAGATTGGGGAGGCAGGAGCACTGAGCTGGGGCTGAGCGGGCAGGTGCTGAGGCGCTGCGGCTGGCTGGCCAGCAGAGAGGAGGAGCAGCAGCTCGGCTCTGGAGGGCCCAGCTGCAGCTTCACACAGGGCGCTGCCAGAGCCTGGCAGGCGGCTGGCTGAAGTGGCACTTTGTGATCTGGCACGGGCGGGAGCTAGCTCCCCACATCTGAACGCTCCGCAGCGCCGGTGGATTCAGATCCAAACCAGGATCTGGCTCCAAATTCACAGCTGGCCCCTTCCCCCGATCTGGAGCGGCCCGCACCGTGTGGGGGTGGTTGATTTCACAAGAGAGGTGGCTTCCCACAGACTCTCCAACTCCCTCACTGTGACGAAGTGGGACTGTTCTTAATGTTTCCTCTGAATACTGTAGGGGTGCCTCAGTTTCCCCTATGCATTTCTTAAGTCTCTAGGTGGGGGGATAAAGGGGCACTTGGTAGACATGCGCCGCCCGGCCAGGAGCTCGGGGAAGGCTCGGTGTGGCTGGCGATGCAATGGAAAAGCAGAGGCGGGCAATAGAAGATTCTCCTACCTGGAGTCAGGAGTGGGCAGAAGCCAGCGTGTATATGGGCCACCCACTTTCTGCTACCAGTGGCGGAGCTGAAACGGCCTGATCAGCTTTCCCAGCGGCACGTGCCAGCTCTCGCTCTGCCAGAGACAAGCCTGGCAGTGAGGGGATGAGGCTTTGGCAGCCAGCAGGGGGCGTGTCACAATGGGCAGGCGAGTCACAAGCCAGTCAATGTGTGACTGCCCAGCCATGGGATGCCCCAGCCCAGACTAGTTCTGGCCTCGCCAGGGCTTTAGAGCCTCTCCTTCCCCACCGGGGTCATGGGAGGGACCTTCCGCTCCCCACAGTCACAGACTTTAGGCCGGAAGGGACCGCTGGACTCATCTAGTCCCAGCTCCTGCAGACCCCAGGCCAGAGCCCCTCCCCGCATCCATACAGCTGGAGCCGGGGGGGGGGGTCTCCGGATCCCCGAGTGGGAGAATCAGTTCCATCCCGGTTCCTCCTCCTTGTGACAGCGCAGAACAGGGGTTCCCGAACGCTCCCCTCCCCCAGCTCCCAGCCCACACGGGCGGCTCTTTGCGCCTGCCCAAGCTGCTGGGCGCCTTGGCCGTAGGATGTAAAATGGCCCCATCTCTGCTTCCCCTCCCACCGCGGCAACAACACAAAAGCTGCTTTAAGAGCAGCCCCCCACCCCAGCTGAGTCTCAGGCCTTGCTAGCCACTCAGTGCCACGGCAGCCCCAGGAGATGATTGCTGCGGGAGTCTCGGCCCAGGGGGAGGCAGTGACTCCTAGAAGCAGGGAGAGCAGCAGCACCAGAGATCAGGGAGGCTGGCAATGCCAGTGGCTGGCTGGGGTCTGACAGCCCAGGCACCCAGAGCAGACTGTCAAAGGCCAAACCCCTCTCACCACCGGTTCTGTAGCTCCCCCTTGCTTTTGGTCTGTCTTAGGCACCATCCTGGCCCTCATCCCCGGGGCATCAGAGCACTGTCCAACCTCGATTGCATTTATTCTAACCGCCCCCTGCAGGGCAGGGCCTGGCTGCTACCCCCACTGAACAGACAGGGAACTGCAGCACAGAGGGAATAAGGGATTTGCCCGAGGCCACGCAGAGCATCTGTGGCAGAGCTGGGAATTGACTATGGGTCTCCTGGGTCCCAGGATGGCACCTTCTCTTCCAACCTCCTGCCCCCTTTGTCCCTGGTTCAGTGTGAGCTGGGAGAGCTCTCTGGGGCACAGGAGCTGGCTGGTGCCCAGATGGAACTACATTGCCTATTGCACATATCTCGCTTTTCCCAAACATTGAGTCTGCTGCTACAACCATACCAGGGCCCGCCAGGATCCTTGCAGCTGGTCAGTGCTAAGTTTTGAACTGTGCTAAGTAGGGAAGACAAAATAGATCTTCCATCACTAGCGCAGCTCTGTGTTACTGGGGACTCACTGCTGGCTCAACCCAACCAGCCCTCCTCACACGGAGCCGGTAAATCCTCCAGCCCTGCTGTTCTCCTTTGTATTTCGGCAGTGCCCAGAGGGCTCAGTCCCGGATCAGGGCCCTGCAGTGCTAGACATTGTACACACACAGCCCGATTCCCCCCACGCTGGGTCTCCTGAATGGCTCCTGCCCGAAGGCGGGACGGCTCTATTCCTCACCCAATGTCTCCTGCTGGCAGAGATGCTCTGAGAGATGTCTATGCTCTGGGTCTCTGGGCTTCCCGGGCTGGGAGGCAAGCGTGGCTGTCTCCGGGCGGTTCTGCTGACTCTCCAGCAGCTGCACTTCAGGTGTCCTAATGCAGCCCTAGTCCTCTCCAGCGCTCAGGGGCACTGTCCTGGCATCGGACTGTCCTGGTAAATAGAACAATGGCTCCTGGCACCCTGAGAATGCCTGTTCCCCCGGCAACCTCAGTGCCATTTCCTATGGAAGTGATGGTGTCAGTAAAGGTGATGGAGGTGGTCAGGCCTAGTGGCTGGAGCTGGACTCAGGGGGCGGGGCAGGGCATGGGTGGAGCAAGGCTGCAGCGAGACCAGGGCTGGAGTAGGACTAGGAACAGGGCTGGAGCAGGCTCAGCCTGTTGCCTATGTCAGGCAGGAGCGAGTTCCTGGCCCTGGAGTGATGTTGAGCAGACTGAGCTGCTGCTGTGAGACTGATATACCTGCTCTGGGAGTCACAAGGCCAGTTCCTGGCTTGTGGATTAGCTGGAGCCCAGCACAGGAGGGAATCAGCACCTTACAGATGGCTCCCGGGGCGCTTGGCTCCCGGCCCCACTGGGTATTGACATGCCAGGTGCAGGGGGCGAGGTGCAGCGCCAGGGAGGAAATTGGGGAGGCAGGAGCACTGAGGTGGGCCTGAGCGGGCAGGTGCTGAGGCGCTGCGGCTGGCTGGCCAGCAGAGAGGAGGAGCAGCAGCTCGGCTCTGGAGGGCCCAGCTGCAGCTCCACACAGGGCGCTGCCAGAGCCTGGCAGGCGGCTGGCTGAAGTGGCACTTTGTGATCTGGCACGGGCGGGAGCTAGCTCCCCACATCTGAACGCTCCGCAGCGCCGGTGGATTCAGATCCAAACCAGGATCTGGCTCCAAATTCACAGCTGGCCCCTTCCCCCGATCTGGAGCGGCCCGCACCGTGTGGGGGTGGTTGATTTCACAAGAGAGGTGGCTTCCCACAGACTCTCCAACTCCCTCACTGTGACGAAGTGGGACTGTTCTTAATGTTTCCTCTGAATACTGTAGGGGTGCCTCAGTTTCCCCTATGCATTTCTTAAATCTCTAGGTGGGGGGATAAAGGCCAGTGTGCATAAATGGCCAACACTCTGTCTCCTGGCAACTAATGGCCGGCGCCCTTCCCCCCTGCAAGGGGATAGCTAAAGGTGTTGGAGAACAAAGATCAGGTGACCTCCTGGCCCGGGAAAGAGACAAAGGCCAGAGAGAAGGGGCTGGAGAGTTTCAGTTTGGAGCTGGCTGGGGATTAGGAGTGAAGTGCAGATGTGGGTGTCTGGCTCACTGCCCCCAAAATGGACCCAGCTGAGGGGTCCTGTTCTCTGTACCTACAAGCTGTTTTAGACCATGTTTCTATCATCTAATAAACCTCTGTTTTACTGGCTGGCTAAGAGTCACGTCTGACTGCGAAGTGGGGGTGCAGGACCCTCTGGCTTCCCCAGGACCCCACCTGGGCGGACTCGCTGTGGGAAGCGCAAGGAGGGGCAGAGGATGCTGAATGCTCCAAGGTCAGACCCAGGAAGGTGAAAGCCCTTTGAGCTTCTGGCCCAGAAGACAGTCTGCTCACAGACAGGAGACTTCACCAGAGTCCTGAGTGGCTTCATAGGGAGCAGCTCCAGAGCATTGTCTGGGGACTCCATGACACACACCTCTCATGCTTCTTCCCATTTGCCTTTAATCACCCCCACATGGCCCATGTTGGCCACCAGCTACCTCCCTGTCTGGACCCTTACCTGGCCCCATCATGGCAGTGGCTGAGCATGCGGGTGTTGTATTTAGCCTCTCAACCCCCCGCATGGAGCAGGGACCTGCTCTCCCTAGTTTGCTGAGGCCCAGAGCGACAGGGACTCACCTGATCTCACACAGAAGACTTACAGCAGAGCTGGGAACTGAACACCGCTCTCCTGAATCCCAGCCCAATGCCTCATCTACCAGCCTGTGTCGCCTTCCCGTGCCCTGCCACCAGCCCCGCCAAACCCTCCTCCCTGTCTCCGTCCCCTCCGGGCTGGACTGGTGTGACCCCTTCTGTCTGGCCACCGCAGACTCCCTCCTTTGCGCATGCCGCTGCCCACTTCCTCACTGGCACCAGGCTAGACAGCCAGCACCGGGGCACTTGGTAGACGTGCACCACCCAGCCAGGAGCTCGGGGAAGGCTCGGTGTGGCTGGCGATACAATGGAAAAGCAGAGGCGGGCAATAGAAGATTTTCCTACCTGGAGTCAGGAATGGGCAAGCCAGCGTGTATATGGGCCACCCACTTTCTGCTACCAGTGGCGGAGCTGAAACGGCTGGATCAGCTTTCCCAGCGGCACGTGCCAGCTCTCGCTCTGCCAGAGACAAGCCTGGCAATGAGGGGATGAGGCTTTGGCAGCCAGCAGGGGGCGTGTCACAATGGGCAGGCGAGTCACAAGCCAGTCAATGTGTGACTGCCCAGCCATGGGATGCCCCAGCCCAGACTAGTTCTGGCCTCACCAGGGCTTTAGAGCCTCTCCTTCCCCACCGGGGTCATGGGAGGGACTTTCCGCTCCCCACAGTCACAGACTTTAGGCCGGAAGGGACCGCTGGGCTCATCTAGTCCCAGCTCCTGCAGACCCCAGGCCAGAGCCCCTCCCCGCATCCATACAGCTGGAGACGGGGGGGGCGGGGTCTCCAGATCCCCGAGTGGGAGAATCAGTTCCATCCCGGTTCCTCCTCCTTGTGACAGCGCAGAACAGGGGTTCCCGAACGCTCCCCTCCCCCAGCTCCCAGCCCACGCGGGCGGCTCTTTGCGCCTGCCCAAGCTGCTGGGCGCCTTGGCCGTAGGATGTAAAATGGCCCCATCTCTGCTTCCCCTCCCACCGCGGCAACAACACAAAAGCTGCTTTAAGAGCAGCCCCCCACCCCAGCTGAGTCTCAGGCCTTGCTAGCCGCTCAGTGCCACGGCAGCCCCAGGAGATGATTGCTGCGGGAGTCTCGGCCCAGGGGGAGGCAGTGACTCCTAGAAGTAGGGAGAGCAGCAGCACCAGAGATCAGGGAGGCTGGCAATGCCAGTGGCTGGCTGGGGTCTGACAGCCCAGGCACCCAGAGCAGACTGTCAAAGGCCAAACCCCTCTCACCACCGGTTCTGTAGCTCCCCCTTGCTTTTGGTCTGTCTTAGGCACCATCCTGGCCCTCATCCCCGTGGCATCAGAGCACTGTCCAACCTCGATTGCATTTATTCTAACCGCCCCCTGCAGGGCAGGGCCTGGCTGCTACCCCCACTGAACAGACAGGGAACTGCAGCACAGAGGGAATAAGGGATTTGCCTGAGGCCACGCAGAGCATCTGTGGCAGAGCTGGGAATTGACTATGGGTCTCCTGGGTCCCAGGATGGCACCTTCTCTTCCATCCTCCTGCCCCCTTTGTCCCTGGTTCAGTGTGAGCTGTGAGAGCTCTCTGGGGCACAGGAGCTGGCTGGTGCCCAGATGGAACTACATTGCCTATTGCACATATCTCGCTTTTCCCAAACATTGAGTCTGCTGCTACAACCATACCAGGGCCCGCCAGGATCCTTGCAGCTGGTCAGTGCTAAGTTTTGAACTGTGCTAAGTAGGGAAGACAAAATAGATCTTCCATCACTAGCGCAGCTCTGTGTTACTGGGGACTCACTGCTGGCTCAACCCAACCAGCCCTCCTCACACGGAGCCGGTAAATCCTCCAGCCCTGCTGTTCTCCTTTGTATTTCGGCAGTGCCCAGAGGGCTCAGTCCCGGATCAGGGCCCTGCAGTGCTAGACATTGTACACACACAGCCCGATTCCCCCCACGCTGGGTCTCCTGAATGGCTCCTGCCCGAAGGCGGGACGGCTCTATTCCTCACCCAATGTCTCCTGCTGGCAGAGATGCTCTGAGAGATGTCTATGCTCTGGGTCTCTGGGCTTCCCGGGCTGGGAGGCAAGCGTGGCTGTCTCCGGGCGGTTCTGCTGACTCTCCAGCAGCTGCACTTCAGGTGTCCTAATGCAGCCCTAGTCCTCTCCAGCGCTCAGGGGCACTGTCCTGGCATCGGACTGTCCTGGTAAATAGAACAATGGCTCCTGGCACCCTGAGAATGCCTGTTCCCCCGGCAACCTCAGTGCCATTTCCTATGGAAGTGATGGTGTCAGTAAAGGTGATGGAGGTGGTCAGGCCTAGTGGCTGGAGCTGGACTCAGGGGGCGGGGCAGGGCATGGGTGGAGCAAGGCTGCAGCGAGACCAGGGCTGGAGTAGGACTAGGAACAGGGCTGGAGCAGGCTCAGCCTGTTGCCTATGTCAGGCAGGAGCGAGTTCCTGGCCCTGGAGTGATGTTGAGCAGACTGAGCTGCTGCTGTGAGACTGATATACCTGCTCTGGGAGTCACAAGGCCAGTTCCTGGCTTGTGGATTAGCTGGAGCCCAGCACAGGAGGGAATCAGCACCTTACAGATGGCTCCCGGGGCGCTTGGCTCCCGGCCCCGCTGGGTATTGACATGCCAGGTGCAGGGGGCGAGGTGCAGCGCCAGGGAGGAAATTGGGGAGGCAGGAGCACTGAGGTGGGGCTGAGCGGGCAGGTGCTGAGGCGCTGCGGCTGGCTGGCCAGCAGAGAGGAGGAGCAGTAGCTCGGCTCTGGAGGGCCCAGCTGCAGCTTCACACAGGGCGCTGCCAGAGCCTGGCAGGCGGCTGGCTGAAGTGGCACTTTGTGATCTGGCACGGGCGGGAGCTAGCTCCCCACATCTGAACGCTCCGCAGCGCCGGTGGATTCAGATCCAAACCAGGATCTGGCTCCAAATTCACAGCTGGCCCCTTCCCCCGATCTGGAGCGGCCCGCACCGTGTGGGGGTGGTTGATTTCACAAGAGAGGTGGCTTCCCACAGACTCTCCAACTCCCTCACTGTGACGAAGTGGGACTGTTCTTAATGTTTCCTCTGAATACTGTAGGGGTGCCTCAGTTTCCCCTATGCATTTCTTAAGTCTCTAGGTGGGGGGATAAAGGGGCACTTGGTAGACATGCGCCGCCCGGCCAGGAGCTCGGGGAAGGCTCGGTGTGGCTGGCGATGCAATGGAAAAGCAGAGGCGGGCAATAGAAGATTCTCCTACCTGGAGTCAGGAGTGGGCAGAAGCCAGCGTGTATATGGGCCACCCACTTTCTGCTACCAGTGGCGGAGCTGAAACGGCCGGATCAGCTTTCCCAGTGGCACGTGCCAGCTCTCGCTCTGCTAGAGACAAGCCTGGCAGTGAGGGGATGAGGCTTTGGCAGCCAGCAGGGGGCGTGTCACAATGGGCAGGCGAGTCACAAGCCAGTCAATGTGTGACTGCCCAGCCATGGGATGCCCCAGCCCAGACTAGTTCTGGCCTCGCCAGGGCTTTAGAGCCTCTCCTTCCCCACCGGGGTCATGGGAGGGACCTTCTGCTCCCCACAGTCACAGACTTTAGGCCGGAAGGGACCGCTGGGCTCATCTAGTCCCAGCTCCTGCAGACCCCAGGCCAGAGCCCCCCCCCCCCCCCCCCCACCCATACAGCTGGAGCCGGGGGGGGGGGTGTCTCCGGATCCCCGAGTGTGAGAATCAGTTCCATCCCGGTTCCTCCTCCTTGTGACAGCGCAGAACAGGGGTTCCCGAACGCTCCCCTCCCCCAGCTCCCAGCCCACGCGGGCGGCTCTTTGCGCCTGCCCAAGCTGCTGGGCGCCTTGGCCGTAGGATGTAAAATGGCCCCATCTCTGCTTCCCCTCCCACCGTGGCAACAACACAAAAGCTGCTTTAAGAGCAGCCCCCCACCCCAGCTGAGTCTCAGGTCTTGCTAGCCGCTCAGTGCCACGGCAGCCCCAGGAGATGATTGCTGCGGGAGTCTCGGCCCAGGGGGAGGCAGTGACTCCTAGAAGCAGGGAGAGCAGCAGCACCAGAGATCAGGGAGGCTGGCAATGCCAGTGGCTGGCTGGGGTCTGACAGCCCAGGCACCCAGAGCAGACTGTCAAAGGCCAAACCCCTCTCACCACCGGTTCTGTAGCTCCCCCTTGCTTTTGGTCTGTCTTAGGCACCATCCTGGCCCTCATCCCCGTGGCATCAGAGCACTGTCCAACCTCGATTGCATTTATTCTAACCGCCCCCTGCAGGGCAGGGCCTGGCTGCTACCCCCACTGAACAGACAGGGAACTGCAGCACAGAGGGAATAAGGGATTTGCCCGAGGCCACGCAGAGCATCTGTGGCAGAGCTGGGAATTGACTATGGGTCTCCTGGGTCCCAGGATGGCACCTTCTCTTCCAACCTCCTGCCCCCTTTGTCCCTGGTTCAGTGTGAGCTGGGAGAGCTCTCTGGGGCACAGGAGCTGGCTGGTGCCCAGATGGAACTACATTGCCTATTGCACATATCTCGCTTTTCCCAAACATTGAGTCTGCTGCTACAACCATACCAGGGCCCGCCAGGATCCTTGCAGCTGCTCAGTGCTAAGTTTTGAACTGTGCTAAGTAGGGAAGACAAAATAGATCTTCCATCACTAGCGCAGCTCTGTGTTACTGGGGACTCACTGCTGGCTCAACCCAACCAGCCCTCCTCACACGGAGCCGGTAAATCCTCCAGCCCTGCTGTTCTCCTTTGTATTTCGGCAGTGCCCAGAGGGCTCAGTCCCGGATCAGGGCCCTGCAGTGCTAGACATTGTACACACACAGCCCGATTCCCCCCACGCTGGGTCTCCTGAATGGCTCCTGCCCGAAGGCGGGACGGCTCTATTCCTCACCCAATGTCTCCTGCTGGCAGAGATGCTCTGAGAGATGTCTATGCTCTGGGTCTCTGGGCTTCCCGGGCTGGGAGGCAAGCGTGGCTGTCTCCGGGCGGTTCTGCTGACTCTCCAGCAGCTGCACTTCAGGTGTCCTAATGCAGCCCTAGTCCTCTCCAGCGCTCAGGGGCACTGTCCTGGCATCGGACTGTCCTGGTAAATAGAACAATGGCTCCTGGCACCCTGAGAATGCCTGTTCCCCCGGCAACCTCAGTGCCATTTCCTATGGAAGTGATGGTGTCAGTAAAGGTGATGGAGGTGGTCAGGCCTAGTGGCTGGAGCTGGACTCAGGGGGCGGGGCAGGGCATGGGTGGAGCAAGGCTGCAGCGAGACCAGGGCTGGAGTAGGACTAGGAACAGGGCTGGAGCAGGCTCAGCCTGTTGCCTATGTCAGGCAGGAGCGAGTTCCTGGCCCTGGAGTGATGTTGAGCAGACTGAGCTGCTGCTGTGAGACTGATATACCTGCTCTGGGAGTCACAAGGCCAGTTCCTGGCTTGTGGATTAGCTGGAGCCCAGCACAGGAGGGAATCAGCACCTTACAGATGGCTCCCGGGGCGCTTGGCTCCCGGCCCCGCTGGGTATTGACATGCCAGGTGCAGGGGGCGAGGTGCAGCGCCAGGGAGGAGATTGGGGAGGCAGGAGCACTGAGCTGGGGCTGAGCGGGCAGGTGCTGAGGCGCTGCGGCTGGCTGGCCAGCAGAGAGGAGGAGCAGCAGCTCGGCTCTGGAGGGCCCAGCTGCAGCTCCACACAGGGCGCTGCCAGAGCCTGGCAGGCGGCTGGCTGAAGTGGCACTTTGTGATCTGGCACGGGCGGGAGCTAGCTCCCCACATCTGAACGCTCCGCAGCGCCGGTGGATTCAGATCCAAACCAGGATCTGGCTCCAAATTCACAGCTGGCCCCTTCCCCCGATCTGGAGCGGCCCGCACCGTGTGGGGGTGGTTGATTTCACAAGAGAGGTGGCTTCCCACAGACACTCCAACTCCCTCACTGTGACGAAGTGGGACTGTTCTTAATGTTTCCTCTGAATACTGTAGGGGTGCCTCAGTTTCCCCTATGCATTTCTTAAGTCTCTAGGTGGGGGGATAAAGGGGCACTTGGTAGACATGCGCCGCCCGGCCAGGAGCTCGGGGAAGGCTCGGTGTGGCTGGCGATGCAATGGAAAAGCAGAGGCGGGCAATAGAAGATTCTCCTACCTGGAGTCAGGAGTGGGCAGAAGCCAGCGTGTATATGGGCCACCCACTTTCTGCTACCAGTGGCGGAGCTGAAACGGCCGGATCAGCTTTCCCAGCGGCACGTGCCAGCTCTCGCTCTGCTAGAGACAAGCCTGGCAGTGAGGGGATGAGGCTTTGGCAGCCAGCAGGGGGCGTGTCACAATGGGCAGGCGAGTCACAAGCCAGTCAATGTGTGACTGCCCAGCCATGGGATGCCCCAGCTCAGACTAGTTCTGGCCTCGCCAGGGCTTTAGAGCCTCTCTTTCCCCACCGGGATCATGGGAGGGACCTTCCGCTCCCCACAGTCACAGACTTTAGGCCGGAAGGGACCGCTGGGCTCATCTAGTCCCAGCTCCTGCAGACCCCAGGCCAGAGCCCCTTCCCGCATCCATACAGCTGGAGCCGGGGGTGGGGGGTCTCCAGATCCCCGAGTGGGAGAATCAGTTCCATCCCGGTTCCTCCTCCTTGTGACAGCGCAGAACAGGGGTTCCCGAACGCTCCCCTCCCCCAGCTCCCAGCCCACGCGGGCGGCTCTTTGCGCCTGCCCAAGCTGCTGGGCGCCTTGGCCGTAGGATGTAAAATGGCCCCATCTCTGCTTCCCCTCCCACCGCGGCAACAACACAAAAGCTGCTTTAAGAGCAGCCCCCCACCCCAGCTGAGTCTCAGGCCTTGCTAGCCGCTCAGTGCCACGGCAGCCCCAGGAGATGATTGCTGCGGGAGTCTCGGCCCAGGGGGAGGCAGTGACTCCTAGAAGCAGGGAGAGCAGCAGCACCAGAGATCAGGGAGGCTGGCAATGCCAGTGGCTGGCTGGGGTCTGACAGCCCAGGCACCCAGAGCAGACTGTCAAAGGCCAAACCCCTCTCACCACCGGTTCTGTAGCTCCCCCTTGCTTTTGGTCTGTCTTAGGCACCATCCTGGCCCTCATCCCCGGGGCATCAGAGCACTGTCCAACCTCGATTGCATTTATTCTAACCGCCCCCTGCAGGGCAGGGCCTGGCTGCTACCCCCACTGAACAGACAGGGAACTGCAGCACAGAGGGAATAAGGGATTTGCCCGAGGCCACGCAGAGCATCTGTGGCAGAGCTGGGAATTGACTATGGGTCTCCTGGGTCCCAGGATGGCACCTTCTCTTCCAACCTCCTGCCCCCTTTGTCCCTGGTTCAGTGTGAGCTGTGAGAGCTCTCTGGGGCACAGGAGCTGGCTGGTGCCCAGATGGAACTACATTGCCTATTGCACATATCTCGCTTTTCCCAAACATTGAGTCTGCTGCTACAACCATACCAGGGCCCGCCAGGATCCTTGCAGCTGGTCAGTGCTAAGTTTTGAACTGTGCTAAGTAGGGAAGACAAAATAGATCTTCCATCACTAGCGCAGCTCTGTGTTACTGGGGACTCACTGCTGGCTCAACCCAACCAGCCCTCCTCACACGGAGCCGGTAAATCCTCCAGCCCTGCTGTTCTCCTTTGTATTTCGGCAGTGCCCAGAGGGCTCAGTCCCGGATCAGGGCCCTGCAGTGCTAGACATTGTACACACACAGCCCGATTCCCCCCACGCTGGGTCTCCTGAATGGCTCCTGCCCGAAGGTGGGACGGCTCTATTCCTCACCCAATGTCTCCTGCTGGCAGAGATGCTCTGAGAGATCTCTATGCTCTGGGTCTCTGGGCTTCCCGGGCTGGGAGGCAAGCGTGGCTGTCTCCGGGCGGTTCTGCTGACTCTCCAGCAGCTGCACTTCAGGTGTCCTAATGCAGTCCTAGTCCTCTCCAGCGCTCAGGGGCACTGTCCTGGCATCGGACTGTCCTGGTAAATAGAACAATGGCTCCTGGCACCCTGAGAATGCCTGTTCCCCTGGCAACCTCAGTGCCATTTCCTATGGAAGTGATGGTGTCAGTAAAGGTGATGGAGGTGGTCAGGCCTAGTGGCTGGAGCTGGACTCAGGGGGCGGGGCAGGGCATGGGTGGAGCAAGGCTGCAGCGAGACCAGGGCTGGAGTAGGACTAGGAACAGGGCTGGAGCAGGCTCAGCCTGTTGCCTATGTCAGGCAGGAGCGAGTTCCTGGCCCTGGAGTGATGTTGAGCAGACTGAGCTGCTGCTGTGAGACTGATATACCTGCTCTGGGAGTCACAAGGCCAGTTCCTGGCTTGTGGATTAGCTGGAGCCCAGCACAGGAGGGAATCAGCACCTTACAGATGGCTCCCGGGGCGCTTGGCTCCCGGCCCCGCTGGGTATTGACATGCCAGGTGCAGGGGGCGAGGTGCAGCGCCAGGGAGGAGATTGGGGAGGCAGGAGCACTGAGCTGGGGCTGAGCGGGCAGGTGCTGAGGCGCTGCGGCTGGCTGGCCAGCAGAGAGGAGGAGCAGCAGCTCGGCTCTGGAGGGCCCAGCTGCAGCTTCACACAGGGCGCTGCCAGAGCCTGGCAGGCGGCTGGCTGAAGTGGCACTTTGTGATCTGGCACGGGCGGGAGCTAGCTCCCCACATCTGAACGCTCCGCAGCGCCGGTGGATTCAGATCCAAACCAGGATCTGGCTCCAAATTCACAGCTGGCCCCTTCCCCCGATCTGGAGCGGCCCGCACCGTGTGGGGGTGGTTGATTTCACAAGAGAGGTGGCTTCCCACAGACTCTCCAACTCCCTCACTGTGACGAAGTGGGACTGTTCTTAATGTTTCCTCTGAATACTGTAGGGGTGCCTCAGTTTCCCCTATGCATTTCTTAAGTCTCTAGGTGGGGGGATAAAGGGGCACTTGGTAGACATGCGCCGCCCGGCCAGGAGCTCGGGGAAGGCTCGGTGTGGCTGGCGATGCAATGGAAAAGCAGAGGCGGGCAATAGAAGATTCTCCTACCTGGAGTCAGGAGTGGGCAGAAGCCAGCGTGTATATGGGCCACCCACTTTCTGCTACCAGTGGCGGAGCTGAAACGGCTGGATCAGCTTTCCCAGCGGCACGTGCCAGCTCTCGCTCTGCTAGAGACAAGCCTGGCAGTGAGGGGATGAGGCTTTGGCAGCCAGCAGGGGGCGTGTCACAATGGGCAGGCGAGTCACAAGCCAGTCAATGTGTGACTGCCCAGCCATGGGATGCCCCAGCCCAGACTAGTTCTGGCCTCGCCAGGGCTTTAGAGCCTCTCCTTCCCCACCGGGGTCATGGGAGGGACCTTCTGCTCCCCACAGTCACAGACTTTAGGCCGGAAGGGACCGCTGGGCTCATCTAGTCCCAGCTCCTGCAGACCCCAGGCCAGAGCCCCCCCCCCCC
Organism: Emys orbicularis; assembly: GCF_028017835.1. Taxonomy (NCBI): domain Eukaryota; kingdom Metazoa; phylum Chordata; order Testudines; family Emydidae; genus Emys; species Emys orbicularis. The sequence goes on from NC_088686.1 coordinate 65,264,242, forward strand.
CCCACATCCATACAGCTGGAGCCGGGGGGGGGGGTGTCTCCGGATCCCCGAGTGTGAGAATCAGTTCCATCCCGGTTCCTCCTCCTTGTGACAGCGCAGAACAGGGGTTCCCGAACGCTCCCCTCCCCCAGCTCCCAGCCCACGCGGGCGGCTCTTTGCGCCTGCCCAAGCTGCTGGGCGCCTTGGCCGTAGGATGTAAAATGGCCCCATCTCTGCTTCCCCTCCCACCGCGGCAACAACACAAAAGCTGCTTTAAGAGCAGCCCCCCACCCCAGCTGAGTCTCAGGTCTTGCTAGCCGCTCAGTGCCACGGCAGCCCCAGGAGATGATTGCTGCGGGAGTCTCGGCCCAGGGGGAGGCAGTGACTCCTAGAAGCAGGGAGAGCAGCAGCACCAGAGATCAGGGAGGCTGGCAATGCCAGTGGCTGGCTGGGGTCTGACAGCCCAGGCACCCAGAGCAGACTGTCAAAGGCCAAACCCCTCTCACCACCGGTTCTGTAGCTCCCCCTTGCTTTTGGTCTGTCTTAGGCACCATCCTGGCCCTCATCCCCGTGGCATCAGAGCACTGTCCAACCTCGATTGCATTTATTCTAACCGCCCCCTGCAGGGCAGGGCCTGGCTGCTACCCCCACTGAACAGACAGGGAACTGCAGCACAGAGGGAATAAGGGATTTGCCCGAGGCCACGCAGAGCATCTGTGGCAGAGCTGGGAATTGACTATGGGTCTCCTGGGTCCCAGGATGGCACCTTCTCTTCCAACCTCCTGCCCCCTTTGTCCCTGGTTCAGTGTGAGCTGGGAGAGCTCTCTGGGGCACAGGAGCTGGCTGGTGCCCAGATGGAACTACATTGCCTATTGCACATATCTCGCTTTTCCCAAACATTGAGTCTGCTGCTACAACCATACCAGGGCCCGCCAGGATCCTTGCAGCTGGTCAGTGCTAAGTTTTGAACTGTGCTAAGTAGGGAAGACAAAATAGATCTTCCATCACTAGCGCAGCTCTGTGTTACTGGGGACTCACTGCTGGCTCAACCCAACCAGCCCTCCTCACACGGAGCCGGTAAATCCTCCAGCCCTGCTGTTCTCCTTTGTATTTCGGCAGTGCCCAGAGGACTCAGTCCCGGATCAGGGCCCTGCAGTGCTAGACATTGTACACACACAGCCCGATTCCCCCCACGCTGGGTCTCCTGAATGGCTCCTGCCCGAAGGCGGGACGGCTCTATTCCTCACCCAATGTCTCCTGCTGGCAGAGATGCTCTGAGAGATCTCTATGCTCTGGGTCTCTGGGCTTCCCGGGCTGGGAGGCAAGCGTGGCTGTCTCCGGGCGGTTCTGCTGACTCTCCAGCAGCTGCACTTCAGGTGTCCTAATGCAGCCCTAGTCCTCTCCAGCGCTCAGGGGCACTGTCCTGGCATCGGACTGTCCTGGTAAATAGAACAATGGCTCCTGGCACCCTGAGAATGCCTGTTCCCCCGGCAACCTCAGTGCCATTTCCTATGGAAGTGATGGTGTCAGTAAAGGTGATGGAGGTGGTCAGGCCTAGTGGCTGGAGCTGGACTCAGGGGGCGGGGCAGGGCATGGGTGGAGCAAGGCTGCAGCGAGACCAGGGCTGGAGTAGGACTAGGAACAGGGCTGGAGCAGGCTCAGCCTGTTGCCTATGTCAGGCAGGAGCGAGTTCCTGGCCCTGGAGTGATGTTGAGCAGACTGAGCTGCTGCTGTGAGACTGATATACCTGCTCTGGGAGTCACAAGGCCAGTTCCTGGCTTGTGGATTAGCTGGAGCCCAGCACAGGAGGGAATCAGCACCTTACAGATGGCTCCCGGGGCGCTTGGCTCCCGGCCCCGCTGGGTATTGACATGCCAGGTGCAGGGGGCGAGGTGCAGCGCCAGGGAGGAGATTGGGGAGGCAGGAGCACTGAGCTGGGGCTGAGCGGGCAGGTGCTGAGGCGCTGCGGCTGGCTGGCCAGCAGAGAGGAGGAGCAGCAGCTCGGCTCTGGAGGGCCCAGCTGCAGCTCCACACAGGGCGCTGCCAGAGCCTGGCAGGCGGCTGGCTGAAGTGGCACTTTGTGATCTGGCACGGGCGGGAGCTAGCTCCCCACATCTGAACGCTCCGCAGCGCCGGTGGATTCAGATCCAAACCAGGATCTGGCTCCAAATTCACAGCTGGCCCCTTCCCCCGATCTGGAGCGGCCCGCACCGTGTGGGGGTGGTTGATTTCACAAGAGAGGTGGCTTCCCACAGACACTCCAACTCCCTCACTGTGACGAAGTGGGACTGTTCTTAATGTTTCCTCTGAATACTGTAGGGGTGCCTCAGTTTCCCCTATGCATTTCTTAAGTCTCTAGGTGGGGGGATAAAGGGGCACTTGGTAGACATGCGCCGCCCGGCCAGGAGCTCGGGGAAGGCTCGGTGTGGCTGGCGATGCAATGGAAAAGCAGAGGCGGGCAATAGAAGATTCTCCTACCTGGAGTCAGGAGTGGGCAGAAGCCAGCGTGTATATGGGCCACCCACTTTCTGCTACCAGTGGCGGAGCTGAAACGGCCGGATCAGCTTTCCCAGCGGCACGTGCCAGCTCTCACTCTGCTAGAGACAAGCCTGGCAGTGAGGGGATGAGGCTTTGGCAGCCAGCAGGGGGCGTGTCACAATGGGCAGGCGAGTCACAAGCCAGTCAATGTGTGACTGCCCAGCCATGGGATGCCCCAGCTCAGACTAGTTCTGGCCTCGCCAGGGCTTTAGAGCCTCTCTTTCCCCACCGGGATCATGGGAGGGACCTTCCGCTCCCCACAGTCACAGACTTTAGGCCGGAAGGGACCGCTGGGCTCATCTAGTCCCAGCTCCTGCAGACCCCAGGCCAGAGCCCCTTCCCGCATCCATACAGCTGGAGCCGGGGGTGGGGGGTCTCCAGATCCCCGAGTGGGAGAATCAGTTCCATCCCGGTTCCTCCTCCTTGTGACAGCGCAGAACAGGGGTTCCCGAACGCTCCCCTCCCCCAGCTCCCAGCCCACGCGGGCGGCTCTTTGCGCCTGCCCAAGCTGCTGGGCGCCTTGGCCGTAGGATGTAAAATGGCCCCATCTCTGCTTCCCCTCCCACCGCGGCAACAACACAAAAGCTGCTTTAAGAGCAGCCCCCCACCCCAGCTGAGTCTCAGGCCTTGCTAGCCGCTCAGTGCCACGGCAGCCCCAGGAGATGATTGCTGCGGGAGTCTCGGCCCAGGGGGAGGCAGTGACTCCTAGAAGCAGGGAGAGCAGCAGCACCAGAGATCAGGGAGGCTGGCAATGCCAGTGGCTGGCTGGGGTCTGACAGCCCAGGCACCCAGAGCAGACTGTCAAAGGCCAAACCCCTCTCACCACCGGTTCTGTAGCTCCCCCTTGCTTTTGGTCTGTCTTAGGCACCATCCTGGCCCTCATCCCCGTGGCATCAGAGCACTGTCCAACCTCGATTGCATTTATTCTAACCGCCCCCTGCAGGGCAGGGCCTGGCTGCTACCCCCACTGAACAGACAGGGAACTGCAGCACAGAGGGAATAAGGGATTTGCCCGAGGCCACGCAGAGCATCTGTGGCAGAGCTGGGAATTGACTATGGGTCTCCTGGGTCCCAGGATGGCACCTTCTCTTCCAACCTCCTGCCCCCTTTGTCCCTGGTTCAGTGTGAGCTGGGAGAGCTCTCTGGGGCACAGGAGCTGGCTGGTGCCCAGATGGAACTACATTGCCTATTGCACATATCTCGCTTTTCCCAAACATTGAGTCTGCTGCTACAACCATACCAGGGCCCGCCAGGATCCTTGCAGCTGGTCAGTGCTAAGTTTTGAACTGTGCTAAGTAGGGAAGACAAAATAGATCTTCCATCACTAGCGCAGCTCTGTGTTACTGGGGACTCACTGCTGGCTCAACCCAACCAGCCCTCCTCACACGGAGCCGGTAAATCCTCCAGCCCTGCTGTTCTCCTTTGTATTTCGGCAGTGCCCAGAGGGCTCAGTCCCGGATCAGGGCCCTGCAGTGCTAGACATTGTACACACACAGCCCGATTCCCCCCACGCTGGGTCTCCTGAATGGCTCCTGCCCGAAGGTGGGACGGCTCTATTCCTCACCCAATGTCTCCTGCTGGCAGAGATGCTCTGAGAGATCTCTATGCTCTGGGTCTCTGGGCTTCCCGGGCTGGGAGGCAAGCGTGGCTGTCTCCGGGCGGTTCTGCTGACTCTCCAGCAGCTGCACTTCAGGTGTCCTAATGCAGTCCTAGTCCTCTCCAGCGCTCAGGGGCACTGTCCTGGCATCGGACTGTCCTGGTAAATAGAACAATGGCTCCTGGCACCCTGAGAATGCCTGTTCCCCTGGCAACCTCAGTGCCATTTCCTATGGAAGTGATGGTGTCAGTAAAGGTGATGGAGGTGGTCAGGCCTAGTGGCTGGAGCTGGACTCAGGGGGCGGGGCAGGGCATGGGTGGAGCAAGGCTGCAGCGAGATCAGGGCTGGAGTAGGACTAGGAACAGGGCTGGAGCAGGCTCAGCCTGTTGCCTATGTCAGGCAGGAGCGAGTTCCTGGCCCTGGAGTGATGTTGAGCAGACTGAGCTGCTGCTGTGAGACTGATATACCTGCTCTGGGAGTCACAAGGCCAGTTCCTGGCTTGTGGATTAGCTGGAGCCCAGCACAGGAGGGAATCAGCACCTTACAGATGGCTCCCGGGGCGCTTGGCTCCCGGCCCCGCTGGGTATTGACATGCCAGGTGCAGGGGGCAAGGTGCAGCGCCAGGGAGGAGATTGGGGAGGCAGGAGCACTGAGCTGGGGCTGAGCGGGCAGGTGCTGAGGCGCTGCGGCTGGCTGGCCAGCAGAGAGGAGGAGCAGCAGCTCGGCTCTGGAGGGCCCAGCTGCAGCTTCACACAGGGCGCTGCCAGAGCCTGGCAGGCGGCTGGCTGAAGTGGCACTTTGTGATCTGGCACGGGCGGGAGCTAGCTCCCCACATCTGAACGCTCCGCAGCGCCGGTGGATTCAGATCCAAACCAGGATCTGGCTCCAAATTCACAGCTGGCCCCTTCCCCCGATCTGGAGCGGCCCGCACCGTGTGGGGGTGGTTGATTTCACAAGAGAGGTGGCTTCCCACAGACTCTCCAACTCCCTCACTGTGACGAAGTGGGACTGTTCTTAATGTTTCCTCTGAATACTGTAGGGGTGCCTCAGTTTCCCCTATGCATTTCTTAAATCTCTAGGTGGGGGGATAAAGGCCAGTGTGCATAAATGGCCAACACTCTGTCTCCTGGCAACTAATGGCCGGCGCCCTTCCCCCCTGCAAGGGGTTAGCTAAAGGTGTTGGAGAACAAAGATCAGGTGACCTCCTGGCCCGGGAAAGAGACAAAGGCCAGAGAGAAGGGGCTGGAGAGTTTCAGTTTGGAGCTGGCTGGGGATTAGGAGTGAAGTGCAGATGTGGGTGTCTGGCTCACTGCCCCCAAAATGGACCCAGCTGAGGGGTCCTGTTCTCTGTACCTACAAGCTGTTTTAGACCATGTTTCTATCATCTAATAAACCTCTGTTTTACTGGCTGGCTAAGAGTCACGTCTGACTGCGAAGTGGGGGTGCAGGACCCTCTGGCTTCCCCAGGACCCCACCTGGGCGGACTCGCTGTGGGAAGCGCAAGGAGGGGCAGAGGATGCTGAATGCTCCAAGGTCAGACCCAGGAAGGTGAAAGCCCTTTGAGCTTCTGGCCCAGAAGACAGTCTGCTCACAGACAGGAGACTTCACCAGAGTCCTGAGTGGCTTCATAGGGAGCAGCTCCAGAGCATTGTCTGGGGACTCCATGACACACACCTCTCATGCTTCTTCCCATTTGCCTTTAATCACCCCCACATGGCCCATGTTGGCCACCAGCTACCTCCCTGTCTGGACCCTTACCTGGCCCCATCATGGCAGTGGCTGAGCATGCGGGTGTTGTATTTAGCCTCTCAACCCCCCGCATGGAGCAGGGACCTGCTCTCCCTAGTTTGCTGAGGCCCAGAGCGACAGGGACTCACCTGATCTCACACAGAAGACTTACAGCAGAGCTGGGAACTGAACACCGCTCTCCTGAATCCCAGCCCAATGCCTCATCTACCAGCCTGTGTCGCCTTCCCGTGCCCTGCCACCAGCCCCGCCAAACCCTCCTCCCTGTCTCCGTCCCCTCCGGGCTGGACTGGTGTGACCCCTTCTGTCTGGCCACCGCAGACTCCCTCCTTTGCGCATGCCGCTGCCCACTTCCTCACTGGCACCAGGCTAGACAGCCAGCACCGGGGCACTTGGTAGACGTGCACCACCCAGCCAGGAGCTCGGGGAAGGCTCGGTGTGGCTGGCGATGCAATGGAAAAGCAGAGGCGGGCAATAGAAGATTCTCCTACCTGGAGTCAGGAATGGGCAGAAGCCAGCGTGTATATGGGCCACCCACTTTCTGCTACCAGTGGCGGAGCTGAAACGGCCGGATCAGCTTTCCCAGCGGCACGTGCCAGCTCTCGCTCTGCCAGAGACAAGCCTGGCAGTGAGGGGATGAGGCTTTGGCAGCCAGCAGGGGGCGTGTCACAATGGGCAGGCGAGTCACAAGCCAGTCAATGTGTGACTGCCCAGCCATGGGATGCCCCAGCCCAGACTAGTTCTGGCCTCACCAGGGCTTTAGAGCCTCTCCTTCCCCACCGGGGTCATGGGAGGGACTTTCCGCTCCCCACAGTCACAGACTTTAGGCCGGAAGGGACCGCTGGGCTCATCTAGTCCCAGCTCCTGCAGACCCCAGGCCAGAGCCCCTCCCCGCATCCATACAGCTGGAGACGGGGGGGGCGGGGTCTCCAGATCCCCGAGTGGGAGAATCAGTTCCATCCCGGTTCCTCCTCCTTGTGACAGCGCAGAACAGGGGTTCCCGAACGCTCCCCTCCCCCAGCTCCCAGCCCACGCGGGCGGCTCTTTGCGCCTGCCCAAGCTGCTGGGCGCCTTGGCCGTAGGATGTAAAATGGCCCCATCTCTGCTTCCCCTCCCACCGCGGCAACAACACAAAAGCTGCTTTAAGAGCAGCCCCCCACCCCAGCTGAGTCTCAGGCCTTGCTAGCCGCTCAGTGCCACGGCAGCCCCAGGAGATGATTGCTGCGGGAGTCTCGGCCCAGGGGGAGGCAGTGACTCCTAGAAGCAGGGAGAGCAGCAGCACCAGAGATCAGGGAGTCTGGCAATGCCAGTGGCTGGCTGGGGTCTGACAGCCCAGGCACCCAGAGCAGACTGTCAAAGGCCAAACCCCTCTCACCACCGGTTCTGTAGCTCCCCCTTGCTTTTGGTCTGTCTTAGGCACCATCCTGGCCCTCATCCCCGTGGCATCAGAGCACTGTCCAACCTCGATTGCTTTTATTCTAACCGCCCCCTGCAGGGCAGGGCCTGGCTGCTACCCCCAATGAACAGACAGGGAACTGCAGCGCAGAGGGAATAAGGGATTTGCCTGAGGCCACGCAGAGCATCTGTGGCAGAGCTGGGAATTGACTATGGGTCTCCTGGGTCCCAGGATGGCACCTTCTCTTCCATCCTCCTGCCCCCTTTGTCCCTGGTTCAGTGTGAGCTGGGAGAGCTCTCTGGGGCACAGGAGCTGGCTGGTGCCCAGATGGAACTACATTGCCTATTGCACATATCTCGCTTTTCCCAAACATTGAGTCTGCTGCTACAACCATACCAGGCCCCGCCAGGATCCTTGCAGCTGGTCAGTGCTAAGTTTTGAACTGTGCTAAGTAGGGAAGACAAAATAGATCTTCCATCACTAGCGCAGCTCTGTGTTACTGGGGACTCACTGCTGGCTCAACCCAACCAGCCCTCCTCACACGGAGCCGGTAAATCCTCCAGCCCTGCTGTTCTCCTTTGTATTTCGGCAGTGCCCAGAGGGCTCAGTCCCGGATCAGGGCCCTGCAGTGCTAGACATTGTACACACACAGCCCGATTCCCCCCACGCTGGGTCTCCTGAATGGCTCCTGCCCGAAGGCGGGACGGCTCTATTCCTCACCCAATGTCTCCTGCTGGCAGAGATGCTCTGAGAGATCTCTATGCTCTGGGTCTCTGGGCTTCCCGGGCTGGGAGGCAAGCGTGGCTGTCTCCGGGCGGTTCTGCTGACTCTCCAGCAGCTGCACTTCAGGTGTCCTAATGCAGCCCTAGTCCTCTCCAGCGCTCAGGGGCACTGTCCTGGCATCGGACTGTCCTGGTAAATAGAACAATGGCTCCTGGCACCCTGAGAATGCCTGTTCCCCCGGCAACCTCAGTGCCATTTCCTATGGAAGTGATGGTGTCAGTAAAGGTGATGGAGGTGGTCAGGCCTAGTGGCTGGAGCTGGACTCAGGGGGCGGGGCAGGGCATGGGTGGAGCAAGGCTGCAGCGAGACCAGGGCTGGAGTAGGACTAGGAACAGGGCTGGAGCAGGCTCAGCCTGTTGCCTATGTCAGGCAGGAGCGAGTTCCTGGCCCTGGAGTGATGTTGAGCAGACTGAGCTGCTGCTGTGAGACTGATATACCTGCTCTGGGAGTCACAAGGCCAGTTCCTGGCTTGTGGATTAGCTGGAGCCCAGCACAGGAGGGAATCAGCACCTTACAGATGGCTCCCGGGGCGCTTGGCTCCCGGCCCCGCTGGGTATTGACATGCCAGGTGCAGGGGGCGAGGTGCAGCGCCAGAGAGGAGATTGGGGAGGCAGGAGCACTGAGGTGGGGCTGAGCGGGCAGGTGCTGAGGCGCTGCGGCTGGCTGGCCAGCAGAGAGGAGGAGCAGCAGCTCGGCTCTGGAGGGCCCAGCTGCAGCTTCACACAGGGCGCTGCCAGAGCCTAGCAGGCGGCTGGCTGAAGTGGCACTTTGTGATCTGGCACGGGCGGGAGCTAGCTCCCCACATCTGAACGCTCCGCAGCGCCGGTGGATTCAGATCCAAACCAGGATCTGGCTCCAAATTCACAGCTGGCCCCTTCCCCCGATCTGGAGCGGCCCGCACCGTGTGGGGGTGGTTGATTTCACAAGAGAGGTGGCTTCCCACAGACTCTCCAACTCCCTCACTGTGACGAAGTGGGACTGTTCTTAATGTTTCCTCTGAATACTGTAGGGGTGCCTCAGTTTCCCCTATGCATTTCTTAAGTCTCTAGGTGGGGGGATAAAGGGGCACTTGGTAGACATGCGCCGCCCGGCCAGGAGCTCGGGGAAGGCTCGGTGTGGCTGGCGATGCAATGGAAAAGCAGAGGCGGGCAATAGAAGATTCTCCTACCTGGAGTCAGGAGTGGGCAGAAGCCAGCGTGTATATGGGCCACCCACTTTCTGCTACCAGTGGCGGAGCTGAAACGGCCGGATCAGCTTTCCCAGCGGCACGTGCCAGCTCTCGCTCTGCTAGAGACAAGCCTGGCAGTGAGGGGATGAGGCTTTGGCAGCCAGCAGGGGGCGTGTCACAATGGGCAGGCGAGTCACAAGCCAGTCAATGTGTGACTGCCCAGCCATGGGATGCCCCAGCTCAGACTAGTTCTGGCCTCGCCAGGGCTTTAGAGCCTCTCTTTCCCCACCGGGATCATGGGAGGGACCTTCCGCTCCCCACAGTCACAGACTTTAGGCCGGAAGGGACCGCTGGGCTCATCTAGTCCCAGCTCCTGCAGACCCCAGGCCAGAGCCCCTTCCCGCATCCATACAGCTGGAGCCGGGGGTGGGGGGTCTCCAGATCCCCGAGTGGGAGAATCAGTTCCATCCCGGTTCCTCCTCCTTGTGACAGCGCAGAACAGGGGTTCCCGAACGCTCCCCTCCCCCAGCTCCCAGCCCACGCGGGCGGCTCTTTGCGCCTGCCCAAGCTGCTGGGCGCCTTGGCCGTAGGATGTAAAATGGCCCCATCTCTGCTTCCCCTCCCACCGCGGCAACAACACAAAAGCTGCTTTAAGAGCAGCCCCCCACCCCAGCTGAGTCTCAGGCCTTGCTAGCCGCTCAGTGCCACGGCAGCCCCAGGAGATGATTGCTGCGGGAGTCTCGGCCCAGGGGGAGGCAGTGACTCCTAGAAGCAGGGAGAGCAGCAGCACCAGAGATCAGGGAGTCTGGCAATGCCAGTGGCTGGCTGGGGTCTGACAGCCCAGGCACCCAGAGCAGACTGTCAAAGGCCAAACCCCTCTCACCACCGGTTCTGTAGCTCCCCCTTGCTTTTGGTCTGTCTTAGGCACCATCCTGGCCCTCATCCCCGTGGCATCAGAGCACTGTCCAACCTCGATTGCATTTATTCTAACCGCCCCCTGCAGGGCAGGGCCTGGCTGCTACCCCCACTGAACAGACAGGGAACTGCAGCACAGAGGGAATAAGGGATTTGCCCGAGGCCACGCAGAGCATCTGTGGCAGAGCTGGGAATTGACTATGGGTCTCCTGGGTCCCAGGATGGCACCTTCTCTTCCAACCTCCTGCCCCCTTTGTCCCTGGTTCAGTGTGAGCTGGGAGAGCTCTCTGGGGCACAGGAGCTGGCTGGTGCCCAGATGGAACTACATTGCCTATTGCACATATCTCGCTTTTCCCAAACATTGAGTCTGCTGCTACAACCATACCAGGGCCCGCCAGGATCCTTGCAGCTGGTCAGTGCTAAGTTTTGAACTGTGCTAAGTAGGGAAGACAAAATAGATCTTCCATCACTAGCGCAGCTCTGTGTTACTGGGGACTCACTGCTGGCTCAACCCAACCAGCCCTCCTCACACGGAGCCGGTAAATCCTCCAGCCCTGCTGTTCTCCTTTGTATTTCGGCAGTGCCCAGAGGGCTCAGTCCCGGATCAGGGCCCTGCAGTGCTAGACATTGTACACACACAGCCCGATTCCCCCCACGCTGGGTCTCCTGAATGGCTCCTGCCCGAAGGTGGGACGGCTCTATTCCTCACCCAATGTCTCCTGCTGGCAGAGATGCTCTGAGAGATCTCTATGCTCTGGGTCTCTGGGCTTCCCGGGCTGGGAGGCAAGCGTGGCTGTCTCCGGGCGGTTCTGCTGACTCTCCAGCAGCTGCACTTCAGGTGTCCTAATGCAGTCCTAGTCCTCTCCAGCGCTCAGGGGCACTGTCCTGGCATCGGACTGTCCTGGTAAATAGAACAATGGCTCCTGGCACCCTGAGAATGCCTGTTCCCCTGGCAACCTCAGTGCCATTTCCTATGGAAGTGATGGTGTCAGTAAAGGTGATGGAGGTGGTCAGGCCTAGTGGCTGGAGCTGGACTCAGGGGGCGGGGCAGGGCATGGGTGGAGCAAGGCTGCAGCGAGATCAGGGCTGGAGTAGGACTAGGAACAGGGCTGGAGCAGGCTCAGCCTGTTGCCTATGTCAGGCAGGAGCGAGTTCCTGGCCCTGGAGTGATGTTGAGCAGACTGAGCTGCTGCTGTGAGACTGATATACCTGCTCTGGGAGTCACAAGGCCAGTTCCTGGCTTGTGGATTAGCTGGAGCCCAGCACAGGAGGGAATCAGCACCTTACAGATGGCTCCCGGGGCGCTTGGCTCCCGGCCCCGCTGGGTATTGACATGCCAGGTGCAGGGGGCAAGGTGCAGCGCCAGGGAGGAGATTGGGGAGGCAGGAGCACTGAGCTGGGGCTGAGCGGGCAGGTGCTGAGGCGCTGCGGCTGGCTGGCCAGCAGAGAGGAGGAGCAGCAGCTCGGCTCTGGAGGGCCCAGCTGCAGCTTCACACAGGGCGCTGCCAGAGCCTGGCAGGCGGCTGGCTGAAGTGGCACTTTGTGATCTGGCACGGGCGGGAGCTAGCTCCCCACATCTGAACGCTCCGCAGCGCCGGTGGATTCAGATCCAAACCAGGATCTGGCTCCAAATTCACAGCTGGCCCCTTCCCCCGATCTGGAGCGGCCCGCACCGTGTGGGGGTGGTTGATTTCACAAGAGAGGTGGCTTCCCACAGACTCTCCAACTCCCTCACTGTGACGAAGTGGGACTGTTCTTAATGTTTCCTCTGAATACTGTAGGGGTGCCTCAGTTTCCCCTATGCATTTCTTAAGTCTCTAGGTGGGGGGATAAAGGGGCACTTGGTAGACATGCGCCGCCCGGCCAGGAGCTCGGGGAAGGCTCGGTGTGGCTGGCGATGCAATGGAAAAGCAGAGGCGGGCAATAGAAGATTCTCCTACCTGGAGTCAGGAGTGGGCAGAAGCCAGCGTGTATATGGGCCACCCACTTTCTGCTACCAGTGGCGGAGCTGAAACGGCTGGATCAGCTTTCCCAGCGGCACGTGCCAGCTCTCGCTCTGCTAGAGACAAGCCTGGCAGTGAGGGGATGAGGCTTTGGCAGCCAGCAGGGGGCGTGTCACAATGGGCAGGCGAGTCACAAGCCAGTCAATGTGTGACTGCCCAGCCATGGGATGCCCCAGCCCAGACTAGTTCTGGCCTCGCCAGGGCTTTAGAGCCTCTCCTTCCCCACCGGGGTCATGGGAGGGACCTTCTGCTCCCCACAGTCACAGACTTTAGGCCGGAAGGGACCGCTGGGCTCATCTAGTCCCAGCTCCTGCAGACCCCAGGCCAGAGCCCCCCCCCCCCCCCCACATCCATACAGCTGGAGCCGGGGGGGGGGGGTGTCTCCGGATCCCCGAGTGTGAGAATCAGTTCCATCCCGGTTCCTCCTCCTTGTGACAGCGCAGAACAGGGGTTCCCGAACGCTCCCCTCCCCCAGCTCCCAGCCCACGCGGGCGGCTCTGTGCGACTGCCCAAGCTGCTGGGCGCCTTGGCCGTAGGATGTAAAATGGCCCCATCTCTGCTTCCCCTCCCACCGCGGCAACAACACAAAAGCTGCTTTAAGAGCAGCCCCCCACCCCAGCTGAGTCTCAGGTCTTGCTAGCCGCTCAGTGCCACGGCAGCCCCAGGAGATGATTGCTGCGGGAGTCTCGGCCCAGGGGGAGGCAGTGACTCCTAGAAGCAGGGAGAGCAGCAGCACCAGAGATCAGGGAGGCTGGCAATGCCAGTGGCTGGCTGGGGTCTGACAGCCCAGGCACCCAGAGCAGACTGTCAAAGGCCAAACCCCTCTCACCACCGGTTCTGTAGCTCCCCCTTGCTTTTGGTCTGTCTTAGGCACCATCCTGGCCCTCATCCCCGTGGCATCAGAGCACTGTCCAACCTCGATTGCATTTATTCTAACCGCCCCCTGCAGGGCAGGGCCTGGCTGCTACCCCCACTGAACAGACAGGGAACTGCAGCACAGAGGGAATAAGGGATTTGCCCGAGGCCACGCAGAGCATCTGTGGCAGAGCTGGGAATTGACTATGGGTCTCCTGGGTCCCAGGATGGCACCTTCTCTTCCAACCTCCTGCCCCCTTTGTCCCTGGTTCAGTGTGAGCTGGGAGAGCTCTCTGGGGCACAGGAGCTGGCTGGTGCCCAGATGGAACTACATTGCCTATTGCACATATCTCGCTTTTCCCAAACATTGAGTCTGCTGCTACAACCATACCAGGGCCCGCCAGGATCCTTGCAGCTGGTCAGTGCTAAGTTTTCAACTGTGCTAAGTAGGGAAGACAAAATAGATCTTCCATCACTAGCGCAGCTCTGTGTTACTGGGGACTCACTGCTGGCTCAACCCAACCAGCCCTCCTCACACGGAGCCGGTAAATCCTCCAGCCCTGCTGTTCTCCTTTGTATTTCGGCAGTGCCCAGAGGGCTCAGTCCCGGATCAGGGCCCTGCAGTGCTAGACATTGTACACACACAGCCCGATTCCCCCCACGCTGGGTCTCCTGAATGGCTCCTGCCCGAAGGCGGGACGGCTCTATTCCTCACCCAATGTCTCCTGCTGGCAGAGATGCTCTGAGAGATGTCTATGCTCTGGGTCTCTGGGCTTCCCGGGCTGGGAGGCAAGCGTGGCTGTCTCCGGGCGGTTCTGCTGACTCTCCAGCAGCTGCACTTCAGGTGTCCTAATGCAGCCCTAGTCCTCTCCAGCGCTCAGGGGCACTGTCCTGGCATCGGACTGTCCTGGTAAATAGAACAATGGCTCCTGGCACCCTGAGAATGCCTGTTCCCCCGGCAACCTCAGTGCCATTTCCTATGGAAGTGATGGTGTCAGTAAAGGTGATGGAGGTGGTCAGGCCTAGTGGCTGGAGCTGGACTCAGGGGGCGGGGCAGGGCATGGGTGGAGCAAGGCTGCAGCGAGACCAGGGCTGGAGTAGGACTAGGAACAGGGCTGGAGCAGGCTCAGCCTGTTGCCTATGTCAGGCAGGAGCGAGTTCCTGGCCCTGGAGTGATGTTGAGCAGACTGAGCTGCTGCTGTGAGACTGATATACCTGCTCTGGGAGTCACAAGGCCAGTTCCTGGCTTGTGGATTAGCTGGAGCCCAGCACAGGAGGGAATCAGCACCTTACAGATGGCTCCCGGGGTGCTTGGCTCCCGGCCCCGCTGGGTATTGACATGCCAGGTGCAGGGGGCGAGGTGCAGCGCCAGGGAGGAGATTGGGGAGGCAGGAGCACTGAGGTGGGGCTGAGCGGGCAGGTGCTGAGGCGCTGCGGCTGGCTGGCCAGCAGAGAGGAGGAGCAGCAGCTCGGCTCTGGAGGGCCCAGCTGCAGCTTCACACAGGGCGCTGCCAGAGCCTAGCAGGCGGCTGGCTGAAGTGGCACTTTGTGATCTGGCACGGGCGGGAGCTAGCTCCCCACATCTGAACGCTCCGCAGCGCCGGTGGATTCAGATCCAAACCAGGATCTGGCTCCAAATTCACAGCTGGCCCCTTCCCCCGATCTGGAGCGGCCCGCACCGTGTGGGGGTGGTTGATTTCACAAGAGAGGTGGCTTCCCACAGACTCTCCAACTCCCTCACTGTGACGAAGTGGGACTGTTCTTAATGTTTCCTCTGAATACTGTAGGGGTGCCTCAGTTTCCCCTATGCATTTCTTAAATCTCTAGGTGGGGGGATAAAGGCCAGTGTGCATAAATGGCCAACACTCTGTCTCCTGGCAACTAATGGCCGGCGCCCTTCCCCCCTGCAAGGGGATAGCTAAAGGTGTTGGAGAACAAAGATCAGGTGACCTCCTGGCCCGGGAAAGAGACAAAGGCCAGAGAGAAGGGGCTGGAGAGTTTCAGTTTGGAGCTGGCTGGGGATTAGGAGTGAAGTGCAGATGTGGGTGTCTGGCTCACTGCCCCCAAAATGGACCCAGCTGAGGGGTCCTGTTCTCTGTACCTACAAGCTGTTTTAGACCATGTTTCTATCATCTAATAAACCTCTGTTTTACTGGCTGGCTAAGAGTCACGTCTGACTGCGAAGTGGGGGTGCAGGACCCTCTGGCTTCCCCAGGACCCCACCTGGGCGGACTCGCTGTGGGAAGCGCAAGGAGGGGCAGAGGATGCTGAATGCTCCAAGGTCAGACCCAGGAAGGTGAAAGCCCTTTGAGCTTCTGGCCCAGAAGACAGTCTGCTCACAGACAGGAGACTTCACCAGAGTCCTGAGTGGCTTCATAGGGAGCAGCTCCAGAGCATTGTCTGGGGACTCCATGACACACACCTCTCATGCTTCTTCCCATTTGCCTTTAATCACCCCCACATGGCCCATGTTGGCCACCAGCTACCTCCCTGTCTGGACCCTTACCTGGCCCCATCATGGCAGTGGCTGAGCATGCGGGTGTTGTATTTAGCCTCTCAACCCCCCGCATGGAGCAGGGACCTGCTCTCCCTAGTTTGCTGAGGCCCAGAGCGACAGGGACTCACCTGATCTCACACAGAAGACTTACAGCAGAGCTGGGAACTGAACACCGCTCTCCTGAATCCCAGCCCAATGCCTCATCTACCAGCCTGTGTCGCCTTCCCGTGCCCTGCCACCAGCCCCGCCAAACCCTCCTCCCTGTCTCCGTCCCCTCCGGGCTGGACTGGTGTGACCCCTTCTGTCTGGCCACCGCAGACTCCCTCCTTTGCGCATGCCGCTGCCCACTTCCTCACTGGCACCAAGCTAGACAGCCAGCACCGGGGCACTTGGTAGACGTGCACCACCCAGCCAGGAGCTCGGGGAAGGCTCGGTGTGGCTGGCGATGCAATGGAAAAGCAGAGGCGGGCAATAGAAGATTCTCCTACCTGGAGTCAGGAATGGGCAGAAGCCAGCGTGTATATGGGCCACCCACTTTCTGCTACCAGTGGCGGAGCTGAAACGGCCGGATCAGCTTTCCCAGCGGCACGTGCCAGCTCTCGCTCTGCCAGAGACAAGCCTGGCAGTGAGGGGATGAGGCTTTGGCAGCCAGCAGGGGGCGTGTCACAATGGGCAGGCGAGTCACAAGCCAGTCAATGTGTGACTGCCCAGCCATGGGATGCCCCAGACCAGACTAGTTCTGGCCTCACCAGGGCTTTAGAGCCTCTCCTTCCCCACCGGGGTCATGGGAGGGACTTTCCGCTCCCCACAGTCACAGACTTTAGGCCGGAAGGGACCGCTGGGCTCATCTAGTCCCAGCTCCTGCAGACCCCAGGCCAGAGCCCCTCCCCGCATCCATACAGCTGGAGACGGGGGGGGGCGGGGTCTCCAGATCCCCGAGTGGGAGAATCAGTTCCATCCCGGTTCCTCCTCCTTGTGACAGCGCAGAACAGGGGTTCCCGAACGCTCCCCTCCCCCAGCTCCCAGCCCACGCGGGCGGCTCTTTGCGCCTGCCCAAGCTGCTGGGCGCCTTGGCCGTAGGATGTAAAATGGCCCCATCTCTGCTTCCCCTCCCACCGCGGCAACAACACAAAAGCTGCTTTAAGAGCAGCCCCCCACCCCAGCTGAGTCTCAGGCCTTGCTAGCCGCTCAGTGCCACGGCAGCCCCAGGAGATGATTGCTGCGGGAGTCTCGGCCCAGGGGGAGGCAGTGACTCCTAGAAGCAGGGAGAGCAGCAGCACCAGAGATCAGGGAGTCTGGCAATGCCAGTGGCTGGCTGGGGTCTGACAGCCCAGGCACCCAGAGCAGACTGTCAAAGGCCAAACCCCTCTCACCACCGGTTCTGTAGCTCCCCCTTGCTTTTGGTCTGTCTTAGGCACCATCCTGGCCCTCATCCCCGTGGCATCAGAGCACTGTCCAACCTCGATTGCTTTTATTCTAACCGCCCCCTGCAGGGCAGGGCCTGGCTGCTACCCCCAATGAACAGACAGGGAACTGCAGCGCAGAGGGAATAAGGGATTTGCCTGAGGCCACGCAGAGCATCTGTGGCAGAGCTGGGAATTGACTATGGGTCTCCTGGGTCCCAGGATGGCACCTTCTCTTCCATCCTCCTGCCCCCTTTGTCCCTGGTTCAGTGTGAGCTGGGAGAGCTCTCTGGGGCACAGGAGCTGGCTGGTGCCCAGATGGAACTACATTGCCTATTGCACATATCTCGCTTTTCCCAAACATTGAGTCTGCTGCTACAACCATACCAGGCCCCGCCAGGATCCTTGCAGCTGGTCAGTGCTAAGTTTTGAACTGTGCTAAGTAGGGAAGACAAAATAGATCTTCCATCACTAGCGCAGCTCTGTGTTACTGGGGACTCACTGCTGGCTCAACCCAACCAGCCCTCCTCACACGGAGCCGGTAAATCCTCCAGCCCTGCTGTTCTCCTTTGTATTTCGGCAGTGCCCAGAGGGCTCAGTCCCGGATCAGGGCCCTGCAGTGCTAGACATTGTACACACACAGCCCGATTCCCCCCACGCTGGGTCTCCTGAATGGCTCCTGCCCGAAGGCGGGACGGCTCTATTCCTCACCCAATGTCTCCTGCTGGCAGAGATGCTCTGAGAGATGTCTATGCTCTGGGTCTCTGGGCTTCCCGGGCTGGGAGGCAAGCGTGGCTGTCTCCGGGCGGTTCTGCTGACTCTCCAGCAGCTGCACTTCAGGTGTCCTAATGCAGCCCTAGTCCTCTCCAGCGCTCAGGGGCACTGTCCTGGCATCGGACTGTCCTGGTAAATAGAACAATGGCTCCTGGCACCCTGAGAATGCCTGTTCCCCCGGCAACCTCAGTGCCATTTCCTATGGAAGTGATGGTGTCAGTAAAGGTGATGGAGGTGGTCAGGCCTAGTGGCTGGAGCTGGACTCAGGGGGCGGGGCAGGGCATGGGTGGAGCAAGGCTGCAGCGAGACCAGGGCTGGAGTAGGACTAGGAACAGGGCTGGAGCAGGCTCAGCCTGTTGCCTATGTCAGGCAGGAGCGAGTTCCTGGCCCTGGAGTGATGTTGAGCAGACTGAGCTGCTGCTGTGAGACTGATATACCTGCTCTGGGAGTCACAAGGCCAGTTCCTGGCTTGTGGATTAGCTGGAGCCCAGCACAGGAGGGAATCAGCACCTTACAGATGGCTCCCGGGGCGCTTGGCTCCCGGCCCCGCTGGGTATTGACATGCCAGGTGCAGGGGGCGAGGTGCAGCGCCAGAGAGGAGATTGGGGAGGCAGGAGCACTGAGGTGGGGCTGAGCGGGCAGGTGCTGAGGCGCTGCGGCTGGCTGGCCAGCAGAGAGGAGGAGCAGCAGCTCGGCTCTGGAGGGCCCAGCTGCAGCTTCACACAGGGCGCTGCCAGAGCCTAGCAGGCGGCTGGCTGAAGTGGCACTTTGTGATCTGGCACGGGCGGGAGCTAGCTCCCCACATCTGAACGCTCCGCAGCGCCGGTGGATTCAGATCCAAACCAGGATCTGGCTCCAAATTCACAGCTGGCCCCTTCCCCCGATCTGGAGCGGCCCGCACCGTGTGGGGGTGGTTGATTTCACAAGAGAGGTGGCTTCCCACAGACTCTCCAACTCCCTCACTGTGACGAAGTGGGACTGTTCTTAATGTTTCCTCTGAATACTGTAGGGGTGCCTCAGTTTCCCCTATGCATTTCTTAAGTCTCTAGGTGGGGGGATAAAGGGGCACTTGGTAGACATGCGCCGCCCGGCCAGGAGCTCGGGGAAGGCTCGGTGTGGCTGGCGATGCAATGGAAAAGCAGAGGCGGGCAATAGAAGATTCTCCTACCTGGAGTCAGGAGTGGGCAGAAGCCAGCGTGTATATGGGCCACCCACTTTCTGCTACCAGTGGCGGAGCTGAAACGGCCGGATCAGCTTTCCCAGCGGCACGTGCCAGCTCTCGCTCTGCTAGAGACAAGCCTGGCAGTGAGGGGATGAGGCTTTGGCAGCCAGCAGGGGGCGTGTCACAATGGGCAGGCGAGTCACAAGCCAGTCAATGTGTGACTGCCCAGCCATGGGATGCCCCAGCTCAGACTAGTTCTGGCCTCGCCAGGGCTTTAGAGCCTCTCTTTCCCCACCGGGATCATGGGAGGGACCTTCCGCTCCCCACAGTCACAGACTTTAGGCCGGAAGGGACCGCTGGGCTCATCTAGTCCCAGCTCCTGCAGACCCCAGGCCAGAGCCCCTTCCCGCATCCATACAGCTGGAGCCGGGGGTGGGGGGTCTCCAGATCCCCGAGTGGGAGAATCAGTTCCATCCCGGTTCCTCCTCCTTGTGACAGCGCAGAACAGGGGTTCCCGAACGCTCCCCTCCCCCAGCTCCCAGCCCACGCGGGCGGCTCTTTGCGCCTGCCCAAGCTGCTGGGCGCCTTGGCCGTAGGATGTAAAATGGCCCCATCTCTGCTTCCCCTCCCACCGCGGCAACAACACAAAAGCTGCTTTAAGAGCAGCCCCCCACCCCAGCTGAGTCTCAGGCCTTGCTAGCCGCTCAGTGCCACGGCAGCCCCAGGAGATGATTGCTGCGGGAGTCTCGGCCCAGGGGGAGGCAGTGACTCCTAGAAGCAGGGAGAGCAGCAGCACCAGAGATCAGGGAGTCTGGCAATGCCAGTGGCTGGCTGGGGTCTGACAGCCCAGGCACCCAGAGCAGACTGTCAAAGGCCAAACCCCTCTCACCACCGGTTCTGTAGCTCCCCCTTGCTTTTGGTCTGTCTTAGGCACCATCCTGGCCCTCATCCCCGGGGCATCAGAGCACTGTCCAACCTCGATTGCATTTATTCTAACCGCCCCCTGCAGGGCAGGGCCTGGCTGCTACCCCCACTGAACAGACAGGGAACTGCAGCACAGAGGGAATAAGGGATTTGCCCGAGGCCACGCAGAGCATCTGTGGCAGAGCTGGGAATTGACTATGGGTCTCCTGGGTCCCAGGATGGCACCTTCTCTTCCAACCTCCTGCCCCCTTTGTCCCTGGTTCAGTGTGAGCTGGGAGAGCTCTCTGGGGCACAGGAGCTGGCTGGTGCCCAGATGGAACTACATTGCCTATTGCACATATCTCGCTTTTCCCAAACATTGAGTCTGCTGCTACAACCATACCAGGGCCCGCCAGGATCCTTGCAGCTGGTCAGTGCTAAGTTTTGAACTGTGCTAAGTAGGGAAGACAAAATAGATCTTCCATCACTAGCGCAGCTCTGTGTTACTGGGGACTCACTGCTGGCTCAACCCAACCAGCCCTCCTCACACGGAGCCGGTAAATCCTCCAGCCCTGCTGTTCTCCTTTGTATTTCGGCAGTGCCCAGAGGGCTCAGTCCCGGATCAGGGCCCTGCAGTGCTAGACATTGTACACACACAGCCCGATTCCCCCCACGCTGGGTCTCCTGAATGGCTCCTGCCCGAAGGTGGGACGGCTCTATTCCTCACCCAATGTCTCCTGCTGGCAGAGATGCTCTGAGAGATCTCTATGCTCTGGGTCTCTGGGCTTCCCGGGCTGGGAGGCAAGCGTGGCTGTCTCCGGGCGGTTCTGCTGACTCTCCAGCAGCTGCACTTCAGGTGTCCTAATGCAGTCCTAGTCCTCTCCAGCGCTCAGGGGCACTGTCCTGGCATCGGACTGTCCTGGTAAATAGAACAATGGCTCCTGGCACCCTGAGAATGCCTGTTCCCCTGGCAACCTCAGTGCCATTTCCTATGGAAGTGATGGTGTCAGTAAAGGTGATGGAGGTGGTCAGGCCTAGTGGCTGGAGCTGGACTCAGGGGGCGGGGCAGGGCATGGGTGGAGCAAGGCTGCAGCGAGATCAGGGCTGGAGTAGGACTAGGAACAGGGCTGGAGCAGGCTCAGCCTGTTGCCTATGTCAGGCAGGAGCGAGTTCCTGGCCCTGGAGTGATGTTGAGCAGACTGAGCTGCTGCTGTGAGACTGATATACCTGCTCTGGGAGTCACAAGGCCAGTTCCTGGCTTGTGGATTAGCTGGAGCCCAGCACAGGAGGGAATCAGCACCTTACAGATGGCTCCCGGGGCGCTTGGCTCCCGGCCCCGCTGGGTATTGACATGCCAGGTGCAGGGGGCAAGGTGCAGCGCCAGGGAGGAGATTGGGGAGGCAGGAGCACTGAGCTGGGGCTGAGCGGGCAGGTGCTGAGGCGCTGCGGCTGGCTGGCCAGCAGAGAGGAGGAGCAGCAGCTCGGCTCTGGAGGGCCCAGCTGCAGCTTCACACAGGGCGCTGCCAGAGCCTGGCAGGCGGCTGGCTGAAGTGGCACTTTGTGATCTGGCACGGGCGGGAGCTAGCTCCCCACATCTGAACGCTCCGCAGCGCCGGTGGATTCAGATCCAAACCAGGATCTGGCTCCAAATTCACAGCTGGCCCCTTCCCCCGATCTGGAGCGGCCCGCACCGTGTGGGGGTGGTTGATTTCACAAGAGAGGTGGCTTCCCACAGACTCTCCAACTCCCTCACTGTGACGAAGTGGGACTGTTCTTAATGTTTCCTCTGAATACTGTAGGGGTGCCTCAGTTTCCCCTATGCATTTCTTAAGTCTCTAGGTGGGGGGATAAAGGGGCACTTGGTAGACATGCGCCGCCCGGCCAGGAGCTCGGGGAAGGCTCGGTGTGGCTGGCGATGCAATGGAAAAGCAGAGGCGGGCAATAGAAGATTCTCCTACCTGGAGTCAGGAGTGGGCAGAAGCCAGCGTGTATATGGGCCACCCACTTTCTGCTACCAGTGGCGGAGCTGAAACGGCTGGATCAGCTTTCCCAGCGGCACGTGCCAGCTCTCGCTCTGCTAGAGACAAGCCTGGCAGTGAGGGGATGAGGCTTTGGCAGCCAGCAGGGGGCGTGTCACAATGGGCAGGCGAGTCACAAGCCAGTCAATGTGTGACTGCCCAGCCATGGGATGCCCCAGCCCAGACTAGTTCTGGCCTCGCCAGGGCTTTAGAGCCTCTCCTTCCCCACCGGGGTCATGGGAGGGACCTTCTGCTCCCCACAGTCACAGACTTTAGGCCGGAAGGGACCGCTGGGCTCATCTAGTCCCAGCTCCTGCAGACCCCAGGCCAGAGCCCCCCCCCCCCCCCACATCCATACAGCTGGAGCCGGGGGGGGGGGGTGTCTCCGGATCCCCGAGTGTGAGAATCAGTTCCATCCCGGTTCCTCCTCCTTGTGACAGCGCAGAACAGGGGTTCCCGAACGCTCCCCTCCCCCAGCTCCCAGCCCACGCGGGCGGCTCTTTGCGCCTGCCCAAGCTGCTGGGCGCCTTGGCCGTAGGATGTAAAATGGCCCCATCTCTGCTTCCCCTCCCACCGCGGCAACAACACAAAAGCTGCTTTAAGAGCAGCCCCCCACCCCAGCTGAGTCTCAGGTCTTGCTAGCCGCTCAGTGCCACGGCAGCCCCAGGAGATGATTGCTGCGGGAGTCTCGGCCCAGGGGGAGGCAGTGACTCCTAGAAGCAGGGAGAGCAGCAGCACCAGAGATCAGGGAGGCTGGCAATGCCAGTGGCTGGCTGGGGTCTGACAGCCCAGGCACCCAGAGCAGACTGTCAAAGGCCAAACCCCTCTCACCACCGGTTCTGTAGCTCCCCCTTGCTTTTGGTCTGTCTTAGGCACCATCCTGGCCCTCATCCCCGTGGCATCAGAGCACTGTCCAACCTCGATTGCATTTATTCTAACCGCCCCCTGCAGGGCAGGGCCTGGCTGCTACCCCCACTGAACAGACAGGGAACTGCAGCACAGAGGGAATAAGGGATTTGCCCGAGGCCACGCAGAGCATCTGTGGCAGAGCTGGGAATTGACTATGGGTCTCCTGGGTCCCAGGATGGCACCTTCTCTTCCAACCTCCTGCCCCCTTTGTCCCTGGTTCAGTGTGAGCTGGGAGAGCTCTCTGGGGCACAGGAGCTGGCTGGTGCCCAGATGGAACTACATTGCCTATTGCACATATCTCGCTTTTCCCAAACATTGAGTCTGCTGCTACAACCATACCAGGGCCCGCCAGGATCCTTGCAGCTGGTCAGTGCTAAGTTTTCAACTGTGCTAAGTAGGGAAGACAAAATAGATCTTCCATCACTAGCGCAGCTCTGTGTTACTGGGGACTCACTGCTGGCTCAACCCAACCAGCCCTCCTCACACGGAGCCGGTAAATCCTCCAGCCCTGCTGTTCTCCTTTGTATTTCGGCAGTGCCCAGAGGGCTCAGTCCCGGATCAGGGCCCTGCAGTGCTAGACATTGTACACACACAGCCCGATTCCCCCCACGCTGGGTCTCCTGAATGGCTCCTGCCCGAAGGCGGGACGGCTCTATTCCTCACCCAATGTCTCCTGCTGGCAGAGATGCTCTGAGAGATGTCTATGCTCTGGGTCTCTGGGCTTCCCGGGCTGGGAGGCAAGCGTGGCTGTCTCCGGGCGGTTCTGCTGACTCTCCAGCAGCTGCACTTCAGGTGTCCTAATGCAGCCCTAGTCCTCTCCAGCGCTCAGGGGCACTGTCCTGGCATCGGACTGTCCTGGTAAATAGAACAATGGCTCCTGGCACCCTGAGAATGCCTGTTCCCCCGGCAACCTCAGTGCCATTTCCTATGGAAGTGATGGTGTCAGTAAAGGTGATGGAGGTGGTCAGGCCTAGTGGCTGGAGCTGGACTCAGGGGGCGGGGCAGGGCATGGGTGGAGCAAGGCTGCAGCGAGACCAGGGCTGGAGTAGGACTAGGAACAGGGCTGGAGCAGGCTCAGCCTGTTGCCTATGTCAGGCAGGAGCGAGTTCCTGGCCCTGGAGTGATGTTGAGCAGACTGAGCTGCTGCTGTGAGACTGATATACCTGCTCTGGGAGTCACAAGGCCAGTTCCTGGCTTGTGGATTAGCTGGAGCCCAGCACAGGAGGGAATCAGCACCTTACAGATGGCTCCCGGGGCGCTTGGCTCCCGGCCCCGCTGGGTATTGACATGCCAGGTGCAGGGGGCGAGGTGCAGCGCCAGGGAGGAGATTGGGGAGGCAGGAGCACTGAGGTGGGGCTGAGCGGGCAGGTGCTGAGGCGCTGCGGCTGGCTGGCCAGCAGAGAGGAGGAGCAGCAGCTCGGCTCTGGAGGGCCCAGCTGCAGCTTCACACAGGGCGCTGCCAGAGCCTAGCAGGCGGCTGGCTGAAGTGGCACTTTGTGATCTGGCACGGGCGGGAGCTAGCTCCCCACATCTGAACGCTCCGCAGCGCCGGTGGATTCAGATCCAAACCAGGATCTGGCTCCAAATTCACAGCTGGCCCCTTCCCCCGATCTGGAGCGGCCCGCACCGTGTGGGGGTGGTTGATTTCACAAGAGAGGTGGCTTCCCACAGACTCTCCAACTCCCTCACTGTGACGAAGTGGGACTGTTCTTAATGTTTCCTCTGAATACTGTAGGGGTGCCTCAGTTTCCCCTATGCATTTCTTAAATCTCTAGGTGGGGGGATAAAGGCCAGTGTGCATAAATGGCCAACACTCTGTCTCCTGGCAACTAATGGCCGGCGCCCTTCCCCCCTGCAAGGGGATAGCTAAAGGTGTTGGAGAACAAAGATCAGGTGACCTCCTGGCCCGGGAAAGAGACAAAGGCCAGAGAGAAGGGGCTGGAGAGTTTCAGTTTGGAGCTGGCTGGGGATTAGGAGTGAAGTGCAGATGTGGGTGTCTGGCTCACTGCCCCCAAAATGGACCCAGCTGAGGGGTCCTGTTCTCTGTACCTACAAGCTGTTTTAGACCATGTTTCTATCATCTAATAAACCTCTGTTTTACTGGCTGGCTAAGAGTCACGTCTGACTGCGAAGTGGGGGTGCAGGACCCTCTGGCTTCCCCAGGACCCCACCTGGGCGGACTCGCTGTGGGAAGCGCAAGGAGGGGCAGAGGATGCTGAATGCTCCAAGGTCAGACCCAGGAAGGTGAAAGCCCTTTGAGCTTCTGGCCCAGAAGACAGTCTGCTCACAGACAGGAGACTTCACCAGAGTCCTGAGTGGCTTCATAGGGAGCAGCTCCAGAGCATTGTCTGGGGACTCCATGACACACACCTCTCATGCTTCTTCCCATTTGCCTTTAATCACCCCCACATGGCCCATGTTGGCCACCAGCTACCTCCCTGTCTGGACCCTTACCTGGCCCCATCATGGCAGTGGCTGAGCATGCGGGTGTTGTATTTAGCCTCTCAACCCCCCGCATGGAGCAGGGACCTGCTCTCCCTAGTTTGCTGAGGCCCAGAGCGACAGGGACTCACCTGATCTCACACAGAAGACTTACAGCAGAGCTGGGAACTGAACACCGCTCTCCTGAATCCCAGCCCAATGCCTCATCTACCAGCCTGTGTCGCCTTCCCGTGCCCTGCCACCAGCCCCGCCAAACCCTCCTCCCTGTCTCCGTCCCCTCCGGGCTGGACTGGTGTGACCCCTTCTGTCTGGCCACCGCAGACTCCCTCCTTTGCGCATGCCGCTGCCCACTTCCTCACTGGCACCAGGCTAGACAGCCAGCACCGGGGCACTTGGTAGACGTGCACCACCCAGCCAGGAGCTCGGGGAAGGCTCGGTGTGGCTGGCGATGCAATGGAAAAGCAGAGGCGGGCAATAGAAGATTCTCCTACCTGGAGTCAGGAATGGGCAGAAGCCAGCGTGTATATGGGCCACCCACTTTCTGCTACCAGTGGCGGAGCTGAAACGGCCGGATCAGCTTTCCCAGCGGCACGTGCCAGCTCTCGCTCTGCCAGAGACAAGCCTGGCAGTGAGGGGATGAGGCTTTGGCAGCCAGCAGGGGGCGTGTCACAATGGGCAGGCGAGTCACAAGCCAGTCAATGTGTGACTGCCCAGCCATGGGATGCCCCAGCCCAGACTAGTTCTGGCCTCACCAGGGCTTTAGAGCCTCTCCTTCCCCACCGGGGTCATGGGAGGGACTTTCCGCTCCCCACAGTCACAGACTTTAGGCCGGAAGGGACCGCTGGGCTCATCTAGTCCCAGCTCCTGCAGACCCCAGGCCAGAGCCCCTCCCCGCATCCATACAGCTGGAGACGGGGGGGGGGCGGGGTCTCCAGATCCCCGAGTGGGAGAATCAGTTCCATCCCGGTTCCTCCTCCTTGTGACAGCGCAGCACAGGGGTTCCCGAACGCTCCCCTCCCCCAGCTCCCAGCCCACGCGGGCGGCTCTTTGCGCCTGCCCAAGCTGCTGGGCGCCTTGGCCGTAGGATGTAAAATGGCCCCATCTCTGCTTCCCCTCCCACCGCGGCAACAACACAAAAGCTGCTTTAAGAGCAGCCCCCCACCCCAGCTGAGTCTCAGGCCTTGCTAGCCGCTCAGTGCCACGGCAGCCCCAGGAGATGATTGCTGCGGGAGTCTCGGCCCAGGGGGAGGCAGTGACTCCTAGAAGCAGGGAGAGCAGCAGCACCAGAGATCAGGGAGTCTGGCAATGCCAGTGGCTGGCTGGGGTCTGACAGCCCAGGCACCCAGAGCAGACTGTCAAAGGCCAAACCCCTCTCACCACCGGTTCTGTAGCTCCCCCTTGCTTTTGGTCTGTCTTAGGCACCATCCTGGCCCTCATCCCCGTGGCATCAGAGCACTGTCCAACCTCGATTGCTTTTATTCTAACCGCCCCCTGCAGGGCAGGGCCTGGCTGCTACCCCCAATGAACAGACAGGGAACTGCAGCGCAGAGGGAATAAGGGATTTGCCTGAGGCCACGCAGAGCATCTGTGGCAGAGCTGGGAATTGACTATGGGTCTCCTGGGTCCCAGGATGGCACCTTCTCTTCCATCCTCCTGCCCCCTTTGTCCCTGGTTCAGTGTGAGCTGGGAGAGCTCTCTGGGGCACAGGAGCTGGCTGGTGCCCAGATGGAACTACATTGCCTATTGCACATATCTCGCTTTTCCCAAACATTGAGTCTGCTGCTACAACCATACCAGGCCCCGCCAGGATCCTTGCAGCTGGTCAGTGCTAAGTTTTGAACTGTGCTAAGTAGGGAAGACAAAATAGATCTTCCATCACTAGCGCAGCTCTGTGTTACTGGGGACTCACTGCTGGCTCAACCCAACCAGCCCTCCTCACACGGAGCCGGTAAATCCTCCAGCCCTGCTGTTCTCCTTTGTATTTCGGCAGTGCCCAGAGGGCTCAGTCCCGGATCAGGGCCCTGCAGTGCTAGACATTGTACACACACAGCCCGATTCCCCCCACGCTGGGTCTCCTGAATGGCTCCTGCCCGAAGGCGGGACGGCTCTATTCCTCACCCAATGTCTCCTGCTGGCAGAGATGCTCTGAGAGATCTCTATGCTCTGGGTCTCTGGGCTTCCCGGGCTGGGAGGCAAGCGTGGCTGTCTCCGGGCGGTTCTGCTGACTCTCCAGCAGCTGCACTTCAGGTGTCCTAATGCAGCCCTAGTCCTCTCCAGCGCTCAGGGGCACTGTCCTGGCATCGGACTGTCCTGGTAAATAGAACAATGGCTCCTGGCACCCTGAGAATGCCTGTTCCCCCGGCAACCTCAGTGCCATTTCCTATGGAAGTGATGGTGTCAGTAAAGGTGATGGAGGTGGTCAGGCCTAGTGGCTGGAGCTGGACTCAGGGGGCGGGGCAGGGCATGGGTGGAGCAAGGCTGCAGCGAGACCAGGGCTGGAGTAGGACTAGGAACAGGGCTGGAGCAGGCTCAGCCTGTTGCCTATGTCAGGCAGGAGCGAGTTCCTGGCCCTGGAGTGATGTTGAGCAGACTGAGCTGCTGCTGTGAGACTGATATACCTGCTCTGGGAGTCACAAGGCCAGTTCCTGGCTTGTGGATTAGCTGGAGCCCAGCACAGGAGGGAATCAGCACCTTACAGATGGCTCCCGGGGCGCTTGGCTCCCGGCCCCGCTGGGTATTGACATGCCAGGTGCAGGGGGCGAGGTGCAGCGCCAGAGAGGAGATTGGGGAGGCAGGAGCACTGAGGTGGGGCTGAGCGGGCAGGTGCTGAGGCGCTGCGGCTGGCTGGCCAGCAGAGAGGAGGAGCAGCAGCTCGGCTCTGGAGGGCCCAGCTGCAGCTTCACACAGGGCGCTGCCAGAGCCTAGCAGGCGGCTGGCTGAAGTGGCACTTTGTGATCTGGCACGGGCGGGAGCTAGCTCCCCACATCTGAACGCTCCGCAGCGCCGGTGGATTCAGATCCAAACCAGGATCTGGCTCCAAATTCACAGCTGGCCCCTTCCCCCGATCTGGAGCGGCCCGCACCGTGTGGGGGTGGTTGATTTCACAAGAGAGGTGGCTTCCCACAGACTCTCCAACTCCCTCACTGTGACGAAGTGGGACTGTTCTTAATGTTTCCTCTGAATACTGTAGGGGTGCCTCAGTTTCCCCTATGCATTTCTTAAGTCTCTAGGTGGGGGGATAAAGGGGCACTTGGTAGACATGCGCCGCCCGGCCAGGAGCTCGGGGAAGGCTCGGTGTGGCTGGCGATGCAATGGAAAAGCAGAGGCGGGCAATAGAAGATTCTCCTACCTGGAGTCAGGAGTGGGCAGAAGCCAGCGTGTATATGGGCCACCCACTTTCTGCTACCAGTGGCGGAGCTGAAACGGCCGGATCAGCTTTCCCAGCGGCACGTGCCAGCTCTCGCTCTGCCAGAGACAAGCCTGGCAGTGAGGGGATGAGGCTTTGGCAGCCAGCAGGGGGCGTGTCACAATGGGCAGGCGAGTCACAAGCCAGTCAATGTGTGACTGCCCAGCCATGGGATGCCCCAGCCCAGACTAGTTCTGGCCTCGCCAGGGCTTTAGAGCCTCTCCTTCCCCACCGGGGTCATGGGAGGGACCTTCCGCTCCCCACAGTCACAGACTTTAGGCCGGAAGGGACCGCTGGGCTCATCTAGTCCCAGCTCCTGCAGACCCCAGGCCAGAGCCCCCCCCCCCCCCCCCCCCCCCATCCATACAGCTGGAGCCGGGGAGGGTGTGTGTCTCTGGATCCCCGAGTGGGAGAATCAGTTCCATCCCGGTTCCTCCTCCTTGTGACAGCGCAGAACAGGGGTTCCCGAACGCTCCCCTCCCCCAGCTCCCAGCCCACGTGGGCGGCTCTTTGCGCCTGCCCAAGCTGCTGGGCGCCTTGGCCGTAGGATGTAAAATGGCCCCATCTCTGCTTCCCCTCCCACCGCGGCAACAACACAAAAGCTGCTTTAAGAGCAGCCCCCCACCTCAGCTGAGTCTCAGGCCTTGCTAGCCGCTCAGTGCCACGGCAGCCCCAGGAGATGATTGCTGCGGGAGTCTCGGCCCAGCGGGTGGCAGTGACTCCTAAAAGCAGGGAGAGCAGCAGCACCAGAGATCAGGGAGGCTGGCAATGCCAGTGGCTGGCTGGGGTCTGACAGCCCAGGCACCCAGAGCAGACTGTCAAAGGCCAAACCCCTCTCACCACCGGTTCTGTAGCTCCCCCTTGCTTTTGGTCTGTCTTAGGCACCATCCTGGCCCTCATCCCCGTGGCATCAGAGCACTGTCCAACCTCGATTGCATTTATTCTAACCGCCCCCTGCAGGGCAGGGCCTGGCTGCTACCCCCACTGAACAGACAGGGAACTGCAGCACAGAGGGAATAAGGGATTTGCCCAAGGCCACGCAGAGCATCTGTGGCAGAGCTGGGAATTGACTTTGGGTCTCCTGGGTCCCAGGATGGCACCTTCTCTTCCATCCTCCTGCCCCCTTTGTCCCTGGTTCAGTGTGAGCTGGGAGAGCTCTCTGGGGCACAGGAGCTGGCTGGTGCCCAGATGGAACTACATTGCCTATTGCACATATCTCGCTTTTCCCAAACATTGAGTCTGCTGCTACAACCATACCAGGGCCCGCCAGGATCCTTGCAGCTGGTCAGTGCTAAGTTTTGAACTGTGCTAAGTAGGGAAGACAAAATAGATCTTCCATCACTAGCGCAGCTCTGTGTTACTGGGGACTCACTGCTCAGTTTGAACCGACTGTTTGTCGGTGAGTGTTTGACCCCGTGATTCCCCATAGGTTTGTAATATTGGGTTGGTTTTGTGGTTTTCGGTGGTGTTGCTGTTTGAGGGTGAGTTTGTGCCTGCCTGTGTCTGTTTCAAAACTAAACTCAGGATCATGTAACCCAGGAAGAAAGCCCCGAGCCAGTACTTAGTGCTGTGAATTCCAGGTGAGAGAGAGAGGGAGGTTTGGAGGAGGAAATCAAATACATCCAGAGGGGAGAATGCAAAAGGTCTGCAACACGGCAGGCTGCGACTTTTATCTCTCCCCCCTCCCCCGAGAGAGGGAAACTGAGGCACGGAGTGATCTGATTCCCCTCCCCAAATTATTTTGCAAAGGAGGGGGACGGGTGCTCCTATCCAAACCAGTTCCCTTCCCATCAACTCTGCTTCCCCTGCTGCAAGACCACTGTAGGGGCTGAATATTTCCATTACTCTGGCTTCTTCATTTGCCCTGCAACAATAAAATAGACCGGTTTTGAGGGGGAGGAATATCCCCCCCCCCCCCAAGCTGTGTGGACATTAAGTTTTTTTTGGGGGGGCCACGATAATATTCCGGATCGATCAAACACCCAGCTCAGCTTTCTAGCCATCCAGCAGCTCTAGGGCAGGGAAGGAAGGTGCTCTTGGTGCAGAGTGGTCGCAAAACAGGGGTGAATTTAGCGAGGGGGGGGGTCCGGTTGAAATCCCACCTGATGCAGGCACACAGAATCGCTGGTGGCCCTAGGAGTGGAACCAGGTGGCCCGGGGGTGGGGGGACATTTGCCCTCAGTCCTGGGCTCTGGGATGGACTAGGCTGGGTGGGTGGTGGGTTCAGTCTAGTCTTCCAGCCTGTTGCTCTCGCTGGGGTTTGTGGTTTTCATCTGGCTCCACCAGAAAGATCAAATAAGCCCAGTAGAAAAGGGGGGTGAGAGAGGCGGGAAGGGGTTTGTAAGGGGTTAAAGTGACCCATCAACGAAAGAGTAAAACCAGAGTTTGACTGGGTTTCCCCCCAGCCACCACTCCTGCAAACACTGGGCAAGGGGCAGCCCCATCCCCCACCGAGGCTATGGTGAGGGGCAGCAGGGGAGGAAGGAAGCCACATGTGATGGCAGTCCCCTCCCCCCAGCACCCACCACCCCCTCTCCGGCCCCCAAACTCTGTCCCAGAGCCTGCATCCACCCCTCCGCACTCCCTCCCAGAGCCTACACCCCTCCACCCATCCTGCACACCACACCATGCCCCAGCCCAGACCCTGCACCCAAACTCTGTCCCACTCAGCCCTGGGCAAAGCTCTCCTTGGCTGGCTCTCAGCCCCTCTCCAAGGGTTGCAGCTGTCTGGAAGTGCCTGCCTTCCACACCTTCCTCATTCACACCTCATTCATTCAGGTCAATTGATTACAAAGTGGGGGGAAGATCTTATTCTACTTCTAGCAAAAAGACATTTTTCTTTTACCTTAATTATACTACCTTAGGGCCAGCTATAACATTACCAAGGTTCAATACAAAGTCATATAAAAGTTATACAAAAATGCATAATGCAGCGATTTATCTACAACTGCACTGATTGACTGCTGTGTGCAGTAATATAGTGACCCCTGGGTCTTTGAATGAGGCTTTATACTTTGGGGGGGGCGAGCGGGTGGGCAAGCGGCGGGTGGGTAAAGAGGCAAGCAGTGAGCCAGCAGGGGTTCTAGGGGCGGGCATGGGGGTCTCTGGCACGGGAGGGAGAAGGTGAAAGGAGGCAAGTGGAGGGTGGGGGACTGACTAGGAGGGATGCAGCAAGCCAGCGGGGGGCTCGGGGGTGAAGAGGGGTGTGATGGTGGGGCCGAGCGGGGAGGGGTCATGTCCTATTTTACTGCTGTGATCTGGTCACCCTCTGTGTGCCGTTTCTCTCCCCCCCCCCCCCCACGCCAACCTTCCTTTTCGGCCCACAGCTGTTTCGACGGGGCGGCGCTGGGGAAGCAGGGTTTGTTTCCGCGGGCCAGGAGGCGCTGGGAGGTGGGGGGGGAGGAGGGCACAATTTTATATTAATAAGGAAATATTTTATAAATTTTAATAAAATAAACATTATTGAAGAAAATCAGTTGTACAACTATCAAAATATAAATTATTTTCCTAATATGAAAGTGAAAATCAGCTAATTAATATATGATGCAATGTATGTAATATATAATTTTGTTATTATTTATATAGTCATGGAAAATAAATAATACATGGAAGAAATGAAAGGGTTCTTTTTAAGTGGCTTTTTTTTTAGTCATCCCTGCTGGGGCCCCGTCGAAACTGTTCAAATTGGGCCCCGCACTTCCTAAAGCCGGCCCTGGTGAAGCAGGCAATGTTTAGGGCACCTTTTCTAGCCCCCTCCTCATTCTACGGAGGTGAGCAGTGCAATCCTGAATAGGGCTGCTCAGTCACTCAAGAAGATGCCGAGCTCCACTGCTGCTTCGGTCAGTGAGGAACGACCATTATGCCTGAGCCGCCTATGTGCAGGTCCGCGGCTACAGCTCCCAGTGTATCCACACCTGCTGCTTCGTCGCTCGCCCATCGCCACAGGACTTGATATGATGTAATATGATATGATATGATGTCGAGACTTGCGCGTGAATTGGATTAAAGTGAGGGAGAGTTGCGCGACGTCAGCCGCACTCTCTCTTCCCAGTTCCTATCTGTATCCAGTGGCAGGACAGAAGTCGAGACGGCTGGAGATAGGGCAGGGCGCAGTGGATGACCAGGACGCCTACGTGTCTTGTCGTGCTCTTAAGCGTTCCACAACGCTTGCTGTCATCGCCTTCCTGACCATTGAACCAGGTTGAACCAGGTTGCCTCAGTCAGCCGGATCCAGCCTTCACATGCAATGGGTAGACAGGCCCTAACTCACCGAGAGTCTCATACTCATCAGCTACCCTCACCTGGTTTAGCCCGCCAGTCGAGACGGTCTCCGGGGTGTGGCCGCTGTCGCATCCTGACAGCTACTTGGAGCCACAGGTGGGAGCTGGGTGTTGTCAAGTGGGGACCAAAGTGGATGAGCTACTCCTAGGAGTACGACTGCTCCCCCATCAGAGGTACTACCCCTCCCTGACAACCCCATGTGAGTAGGTAACCGCTCGATAGCTTTCCTCACCATATAGTTTTTGACAGGTTTCCACGCCCCGTCCCCATTGCCGGCGCCGTCCCCATTTTTCTGTGTTTGGCCGGGGTAAGGTTGCGTGCTTGTGTTTTGACATATTTAGAGAAAAAGTATGAAAGACTAGAAAGAGAGGCTGTAAGGGGTTTGCAGCTCCCTCCCCGTCCGTCTGGGCGGGAGACAACGCCCCTCGCTATGATACTTCTGGGATACCTTGGTTCAGGGGGAAATTAGCTCAGTGTTAATGGTTCAGGCCTGCAGTCAGACCGAGCAAAGACAGAGAGTCTGTGTCGCAGGGCAACGATTCACCGGTGAGGGATGATCTCTTCCGGCCTCTAAGTGCCCTCTACAGGCTGGTGTCTCGCCTGCCGCTGGTCCCGGTGTACCTCCCAGACCCCGGTGCCCCTCTACGTCAGGCTCCTGCCCCCGGCAGTAACCCACTATCTGGGTGTCCAGGGGCCCAGGGGAACCCCCAACCCTCTAACCACACCTTGCCTCAGTGGCTACTGCCAGTCACTGTCTAGCCCCCGCTCACTGGGGCGGACTGCAGTATATAAACCACGCATCATCGGCAAGGGGGGTTGGACCAGCTGCCTCTGCCTATCTCTGGGCTGCCCCTCTGCAGCCCGAGTACCTTTTGTAGGCCTTTATCTAGGCCTGCAGCCTGGGGTTTTGCCCAGAGCCCTCAATCAGGGCTGGGTCAGAGCCGCTGCCGCCCTGCAAAGGGGCGATCGTCGGGTACCAGGTACCGGGGCAAGCGACTCGCTGGGCAGCCTCTGGAGGCCGTCTCAGCCCGGGGCACGGTCTGAGTGGGCAGGGACAGCGAGAGAGGGAGGGAGCATCAGCGGGCATCATCCAGGTGTCATTATCCATCTCTACTGCCCCTCCCGGAGCGCCGACTCCTGCCCCAGAGCGAGGGGCACCTCGCCCCCACTCTCCAGCTCCTCCCTGGCCCTCCCTGAGCTTTCCCCCTTTATGGGCAGTTGGGAGATTAAAACTACTCAATCCCTCCTGTCTGCAGCATTGCATACATCTTGCTGCGTGCCCGGGTGCTGCGGGCTCTGACCCAGTTCCTGCCTGGCACAGCATGCGGCTCCGTGCCCCTGCGCTGCGGGCTCTGACCCGGCTCCTGCCTGGCGCAGCATGCGGCTCCGTGCCCCTGCGCTGCGGGCTCTGACCCGGCTCCTGCCTGGCGCAGCATGCGGCTCCGTGCCCCCTGCGCTGCGGGCTCTGACCCGGCTCCTGCCTGGCGCAGCATGCGGCTCCGTGCCCCTGCGCCTCGGGCTCTCACCCGGCTCCTGCCTGGCGCAGCATGCGGCTCCATGCCCCTGCGCTGCGGGCTCTGACCCGGCTCCTGCCTGGCGCAGCATGCGGCTCCGTGCCCCTGCGCTGCGGGCTCTCACCCGGCTCCTGCCTGGCGCAGCATGCGGCTCCTGTCATGGAGTGTGGGAGGGCTGTGGCCTACAGGCAGGCAGGCAGAGCAACAGAAGGTCCATTTGCCTGGCCATTGATCAGGGTGGGGCAGCAATCAAGTAGGGGGGGCTCTGGCCTACAGTCCAGCAGAGCTGTGGCAGTCTAGGGGAGGTTAGCTCTCTGGTGGGAGAGTCAGCACAACCGTCTGGCGTCCGGATTCAGGTGGGAGCCAGACCAATGCAGGCCTCCTGACAACCAGGTGGGGAGGCTACCACTCCTGATGGTGGGTTGCCAGGGGTAGGTGAACCCAGGCCCTCCCACTCACCTACGTCCCATCCCAGGGCCCTAATAGAAGCAGAGTGGCCTGCCACTGGGTCAGCGGGGAAAATCCGACTGCAACACACTGGCCGGCTTGTAGTCAATGACACAGCTGAATCTGATTCGGCTTCCCTGGACTCCTTCCTACACGACCATTCTTTGTGTACATAGGTTCCAGGGTTGTTGTTTGCTTCGGACCACGAAAAAGTTCAAGGAGCTGAGATTACAGAAAAGTCCCATAAAATGTAAAAGGGCTTAAAGCCAATGGGGTTCTCTCTCTCCCTCTTTCTCTATCCACATACACCACATCTATCTATCTATCTATCTATCTATCTATCTATCTATCTATCTATCTATCTATCCCCATACACCCCCATCAATCTATCTATCTATCTATCTATCTATCTATCTATCTATCTATCTATCTATCTATCCCCATACACCCCCTCTATCTATCTATCTACATACTCCCCCTCTATCTATCTAATCTATCTATCTCCATACACCCCCCTCTAATCTATCTAACTATCCCCATACACCCCTTCTATCTATCTATCTATCCCCATACACCCCATCTATCTATCTATCTATCCCCATACACCCCCTCTATCTATCTATCCCCATACACTCCCCCTATCTATCTATCTATCTATCTATCTATCTATCCCCATACACTCCCCCTATCTATCTATCCCCATACACCCCCTCTATCTATCTATCCCCATACACCCCTTCTATCTATCTATCTATCCCCATACACCCCCATCTATCTATCTATCTATCCCCATACACCCCCTCTATCTATCTATCCCCATACACTCCCCCTATCTATCTATCTATCTATCTATCTATCCCCATACACCCCCTCTATCTATCTATCTAATCTATCTATCCCCATACACAACCCCTCTCTCTATCTACCCCCATAATCCCCCTCTATCTATCTATCTATCTATCTATCTATCTATCTATCTATCTATCTATCTATCTATCCCCATACACCACATCTATCTAGCTATCTACCCCCATACACCACATCTATCTATCTATCTATCTATCTATCTATCTATCTATCTATCCCCATACACCCCCTCTATCTATCTATCTACATACTCCCCCTCTATCTATCTATCCCCATACACCCCCTCTATCTATCTATCTATCTATCTATCTATCTATCTATCTATCTATCCCCATACACCCCCTCTATCTATCTATCCCCATACACCCCCTCTATCTATCTATCTATCTATCTATCTATCTATCTATCTATCTATCCCAATACACTCCCCCTATCTATCTATCCCCATACACCCCCTCTATCTATCTATCTCCATACACCCCCTCAATCTATCTATCTATCTATCTATCTATCTATCTATCTATCTATCTATCTATCTATCTATCTATCTATCTATCCCCATACACCCCCTCTATCTATCTCTCTATCCCCATACAGCCCCTCTATCTATCTATCTAATCTATCTATCCCCATACACCCCCTCTATCTATCCCGATACACCCCCTCTATCTATCTCTCTATCCCCATACACCCCCTCTATCTATCTATCTAATCTATCTATCCCCATACACCCCCTCTATCTATCTATCTATCTATCTATCTATCTATCTATCTATCTATCTATCCCCATACACAACCCCTCTCTCTATCTACCCCCATACACCCCCTATATCTATCTATCCCCATACACCACATCTATCTAGCTATCTACCCCCATACACCACATCTATCTATCTATCTATCTATCTATCTATCTATCTATCTATCCCCATACACCCCCTCTATCTATCTCTCTATCCCCATACACCCCCTCTATCTATCTAATCTATCTATCCCCAAACACCCCATCTATCTATCTATCTATCTATCTATCTATCTATCTATCCCCATACACAACCCCTCTCTCTATCTACCCCCATACACCCCCTCTATCTATCTAATCTATCTATCCCCATACACCCCCTCTATCTATCTATCTATCTACATACTCCCCCTCTATCTATCTAATCTATCTATCTATCTCCATACACCCCCTCTATCTATCTATCCCCATACACTCCCCCTATCTATCTATCTATCTATCTATCTATCTATCTATCTATCTATCTATCCCCATACACTCCCCCTATCTATCTATCCCCAAACACCCCCTCTATCTATCTATCTATCTATCTATCTATCTATCTATCTATCTATCCCCATACACCCCCTCTATCTATCCCCATACACCCCCTCTATCTATCTCTCTATCCCCATACACCCCCTCATCTATCTATCTAATCTATCTATCCCCATAAACCTCCCCTATCTATCTATCTATCTATCTATCTATCTATCTATCTATCCCCATACACAACCCCTCTCTCTATCTACACCCATACACCCCCTATATATATCTATCTATCCCCATACACCCCCTCTATCTATCTATCTACATACTACCCCTCTATCTATCTAATCTATCTATCTATCCCCATACACCCCCTCTATCTATCTATCTATCTATCTATCTATCTATCTATCTATCTATCTATCTATCTATCTATCCCCATACACTCCCCCTAGATATCTATCCCCATACACCCCCTCTATCTATCTATCTAATCTATCTATCCCCATACACCCCCTCTATCTATCCCGATACAACCCCTCTATCTATCTCTCTATCCCCATACACCCCCTCTATCTATCTATCTATCTATCTATCTATCTATCTATCTATCTATCTATCCCCATACACCCCCTCTATCTATCTATCTACATACTCCCCCTCTATCTATCTATCCCCATACACCCCCTCTATCTATCTATCTATCTATCTATCTATCTATCTATCTATCTATCTATCCCAATACACTCCCCCTATCTATCTATCCCCATACACCCCCTCTATCTATCTATCTCCATACACCCCCTCAATCTATCTATCTATCTATCTATCTATCTATCTATCTATCTATCTATCCCCATACACCCCCTCTATCTATCTCTCTATCCCCATACCCCCCCTCTATCTATCTATCTAATCTATCTATCCCCATACACCCCCTCTATCTATCCCGATACACCCCCTCTATCTATCTCTCTATCCCCATACACCCCCTCTATCTATCTATCTAATCTATCTATCCCCATACACCCCCTCTATCTATCTATCTATCTATCTATCTATCTATCTATCTATCTATCTATCCCCATACACAACCCCTCTCTCTATCTACCCCCATACACCCCCTATATCTATCTATCCCCATACACCACATCTATCTATCTATCTATCTATCTATCTATCTATCTATCTATCTATCTATCTATCCCCATACACCCCCTCTATCTATCTCTCTATCCCCATACACCCCCTCTATCTATCTAATCTATCTATCCCCAAACACCCCATCTATCTATCTATCTATCTATCTATCTATCTATCTATCTATCTATCTATCTATCTATCCCCATACACAACCCCTCTCTCTATCTACCCCCATACACCCCCTCTATCTATCTAATCTATCTATCCCCATACACCCCCTCTATCTATCTATCTATCTATCTATCTATCTATCTATCTATCTATCTATCCCCATACACCCCCTCTATCTATCTATCTATCTACATACTCCCCCTCTATCTATCTAATCTATCTATCTATCTCCATACACCCCCTCTATCTATCTATCCCCATACACTCCCCCTATCTATCTATCTATCTATCTATCTATCTATCTATCTATCTATCTATCTATCCCCATACACTCCCCCTATCTATCTATCCCCAAACACCCCCTCTATCTATCTATCTATCTATCTATCTATCTATCTATCTATCCCCATACACCCCCTCTATCTATCCCCATACACCCCCTCTATCTATCTCTCTATCCCCATACACCCCCTCATCTATCTATCTAATCTATCTATCCCCATAAACCTCCCCTATCTATCTATCTATCTATCTATCTATCTATCTATCTATCTATCCCCATACACAACCCCTCTCTCTATCTACACCCATACACCCCCTATATATATCTATCTATCCCCATACACCCCCTCTATCTATCTATCTACATACTACCCCTCTATCTATCTAATCTATCTATCTATCCCCATACACCCCCTCTATCTATCTATCTATCTATCTATCTATCTATCTATCTATCTATCTATCTATCTATCTATCTATCCCCATACACTCCCCCTATCTATCTATCCCCATACACCCCCTCTATCTATCTATCTATCTAATCTATCTATCCCCATACACCCCCTCTATCTATCCCGATACACCCCCTCTATCTATCTCTCTATCCCCATACACCCCCTCTATCTATCTATCTATCTATCTATCTATCTATCTATCTATCTATCCCCATACACCCCCTCTATCTATCTCTCTATCCCCATACACCCCCTCTATCTATCTATCTAATCTATCTATCCCCATACACCCCCTCTATCTATCCCGATACACCCCCTCTATCTATCTCTCTATCCCCATACACCCCCTCTATCTATCTATCTAATCTATCTATCCCCATACACCCCCTCTATCTATCTATCTATCTATCTATCTATCTATCTATCTATCTATCTATCTATCTATCCCCATACACTCCCCCTAGATATCTATCCCCATACACCCCCTCTATCTATCTATCTAATCTATCTATCCCCATACACCCCCTCTATCTATCCCGATACAACCCCTCTATCTATCTCTCTATCCCCATACACCCCCTCTATCTATCTATCTATCTATCTATCTATCTATCTATCTATCTATCTATCTATCTATCCCCATACACCCCCTCTATCTATCTATCTACATACTCCCCCTCTATCTATCTATCCCCATACACCCCCTCTATCTATCTATCTATCTATCTATCTATCTATCTATCCCAATACACTCCCCCTATCTATCTATCCCCATACACCCCCTCTATCTATCTATCTCCATACACCCCCTCAATCTATCTATCTATCTATCTATCTA
The DNA here is from genome assembly GCF_028017835.1 of Emys orbicularis. NCBI lineage: Eukaryota > Metazoa > Chordata > Testudines > Emydidae > Emys > Emys orbicularis. The sequence continues at coordinate 65,304,004 of NC_088686.1, forward strand.
TCTATCTATCTATCTATCTATCTATCTATCCCCATACACCCCCTCTATCTATCTCTCTATCCCCATACCCCCCCTCTATCTATCTATCTAATCTATCTATCCCCATACACCCCCTCTATCTATCCCGATACACCCCCTCTATCTATCTCTCTATCCCCATACACCCCCTCTATCTATCTATCTAATCTATCTATCCCCATACACCCCCTCTATCTATCTATCTATCTATCTATCTATCTATCTATCTATCTATCCCCATACACAACCCCTCTCTCTATCTACCCCCATACACCCCCTATATCTATCTATCCCCATACACCACATCTATCTATCTATCTATCTATCTATCTATCTATCTATCTATCCCCATACACCCCCTCTATCTATCTCTCTATCCCCATACACCCCCTCTATCTATCTAATCTATCTATCCCCAAACACCCCATCTATCTATCTATCTATCTATCTATCTATCTATCTATCTATCTATCTATCTATCCCCATACACAACCCCTCTCTCTATCTACCCCCATACACCCCCTCTATCTATCTAATCTATCTATCCCCATACACCCCCTCTATCTATCTATCTATCTATCTATCTATCTATCTATCTATCTATCTATCCCCATACACCCCCTCTATCTATCTATCTATCTACATACTCCCCCTCTATCTATCTAATCTATCTATCTATCTCCATACACCCCCTCTATCTATCTATCCCCATACACTCCCCCTATCTATCTATCTATCTATCTATCTATCTATCTATCTATCTATCTATCTATCTATCTATCTATCTATCTATCCCCATACACTCCCCCTATCTATCTATCCCCAAACACCCCCTCTATCTATCTATCTATCTATCTATCTATCTATCTATCCCCATACACCCCCTCTATCTATCCCCATACACCCCCTCTATCTATCTCTCTATCCCCATACACCCCCTCATCTATCTATCTAATCTATCTATCCCCATAAACCTCCCCTATCTATCTATCTATCTATCTATCTATCTATCTATCTATCTATCTATCTATCTATCCCCATACACAACCCCTCTCTCTATCTACACCCATACACCCCCTATATATATCTATCTATCCCCATACACCCCCTCTATCTATCTATCTACATACTACCCCTCTATCTATCTAATCTATCTATCTATCCCCATACACCCCCTCTATCTATCTATCTATCTATCTATCTATCTATCTATCTATCTATCTATCTATCTATCTATCTATCTATCTATCTATCCCCATACACTCCCCCTATCTATCTATCCCCATACACCCCCTCTATCTATCTATCTATCTAATCTATCTATCCCCATACACCCCCTCTATCTATCCCGATACACCCCCTCTATCTATCTCTCTATCCCCATACACCCCCTCTATCTATCTATCTATCTATCTATCTATCTATCTATCTATCTATCTATCTATCTATCTATCCCCATACACCCCCTCTATCTATCTCTCTATCCCCATACACCCCCTCTATCTATCTATCTAATCTATCTATCCCCATACACCCCCTCTATCTATCCCGATACACCCCCTCTATCTATCTCTCTATCCCCATACACCCCCTCTATCTATCTATCTAATCTATCTATCCCCATACACCCCCTCTATCTATCTATCTATCTATCTATCTATCTATCTATCCCCATACACAACCCCTCTCTCTATCTACCCCCATACACCCCCTATATCTATCTATCCCCATACACCACATCTATCTATCTATCTATCCCCATACACCCCCTCTATCTATCTATCTATCTACATACTCCCCCTCTATCTATCTAATCTATCTATCTATCTCCATACACCCCCTCTATCTATCTATCCCCATACACTCCCCCATCTATCTATCTATCTATCTATCTATCTATCTATCTATCTATCTATCTATCTATCCCCATACACTCCCCCTATCTATCTATCCCCATACACCCCCTCTATCTATCTATCTATCTATCTATCTATCTATCTATCTATCTATCCCCATACACCCCCTCTAACTATCCCCATACACCCCCTCTATCTATCTCTCTATCCCCATACACCCCCTCTATCTATCTATCTATCTATCTATCTATCTATCTATCTATCTATCTATCCCCATAAACCCCCTCTATCTATCTATCTATCTATCTATCTATCTATCTATCTATCTATCTATCTATCTATCTATCTATCCCCATACACCACATCTATCTAGCTATCTATCTCCATACACCACATCTATCTATCTATCTATCTATCTATCTATCTATCTATCTATCTATCTATCTATCCCCATACACCCCCTCTATCTATCTATCTATCTATCTATCTATCTATCTATCTATCTATCTATCTATCTATCTATCTATCTATCTATCTATCCCCATACACTCCCCCTATCTATCTATCCCCATACACCCCCTCTATCTATCTATCTCTATCCTGACAGAGACCCAGAGGGGCTGACAGAGCTGCAAGACGCCGGGGTCTCCGACGAGCTGGTGGGGCTGCCACTAGCCGTCTACCCCAGCGAAGCAAACAACAACCCTGGAACCCATGTACACATGGAATCGAATGTAGGAAGTAGCCCAGGGAAGCCAAATCAGATTCAGCTGTGTTATTGACTACAAGCCGGCCAGCACGTTGCGGTTGGACTTTTGCCGCTGACCCAGTGTCGGACAACTCCACTGCAGTTAGGGCCCTGGGCTGGGACGCAGTGGAGCGGGAGGGCCTGGGTTCCTCTACCCCCACCACCCCAACGTCAGGAGTGGTAGCCTCCCCACCTGGTTGTCAGGAGGCCTGCATTGGTCTGGCACCCGCCTGAATCCGGATGCCAGACAGTTGTGCTGACTCTCCCACTAGAGAGCTAACCTCCCCTAGACTGCCACAGCTCTGCCGGACTGTAGGCCAGAGCCCCCCTACTTGCTTGCTGCCCCGCCCTGATCAAGCGCCAGGCAAATGGACCTTCTGGTGCTCTACCTGCCTGACCGTAGGCCAGAGCCCCTACTCAATTGCTGCCCTGCCCTGATTGATGGCCTTGGGCAAACAGACTCTCTACCATTACTTGGCCTGACTGCAGGCTAGAACCATTAACACTGAGCTAATTTTCCCCTGAACCAAGGTACCCGGAAGTATCATAAATAGTATAAGGGCCCTACCATCAATCAAACCCTAACCCCGCCGCTTGACCCCTTAAGCCCCGCCCCTTTACCCCTTGGTCCCTCCCACCTGTCACCGGAAGTCCTCCCCCACTACCCTCTACCAATCAGGAGGGGTTTTGTCCCGAAAGAACCACCCCGAGAGGAGATTTTGACCAATCAGGGGGACTTCCGGGGCGGGGGTGACCCATCTGGAAGTGGGTCGTGTGACCCCTCTAAGAACTCCCCCCACCACCCTCTACCAATCAGGAGGGGTTTCGTCCTGACAGGACCTCCCCGAGAGGAGATTTTGACCAATCAGGGTGACTTCTGGGTTGGGGTGACCCCTCCGGAAGGGAGTCGTGTGACCCCACTAAGAACGCCTCCCAAGGCCCTCCGCCAATCAGAGTGCAGCACCATTACCCCATAAGTCCCAGCGCCAGACAGAGGAGGCGGCCATCTCTTACCAAGGACACGTGTTTTCGAAAGCGCGGAAAGGCTGCTGAGAGGAAACATGGACTCCTTCACCACCCCCGTGAGAACTTCGGACTTTGTTTTAGCCCCAACCGTCTTTGACCTTGTGTGGAGCAGGCGTTACATCAGCGACAGTTCCGAGGAGGAGGAGGGAGCGACCGAGGGGAGCCCTTTGGCCCAGCCGTTGCTGGATACGCCGGAACCCGACCCCGAAACCCTCGTGAGACACCCCGATGAGCATGGCGGTCTCTCTTTGTCCACCCCCTCAGAGGTAGAAGGCGTAAAAAAGTCATGCGGACTATTGTACGCGTTGCTGTTTATGCTATCCTTAAACACTGCCTTAGGGAAAAGCTTTTTGAAGATTGTGAGGGCTGTGTCATAGATGTGCCAGGCCAAAGGCACCATGATTCTGTGACTTGGACTTCAGTGGATATAAACTGCAAGCTCCGGGGGCCTGTGTGCTGAGCTGTGTTTGGAAAGCTTATTAAACACTGTTGTTGCCATAGGTTATGGTATGCAATGTCTGTGCCTAACCCAAGAACATTTAGCGCAAGGGGTGACCTTGATAAATGCTGTGCAATTCAGTGCAGACCCTGACCGTGTTCTAAGGAAAATGGCCAAACCGGAAGATGCCTGCTTAGAGCATAATCTTGACCGTCTAGTCCGCACAAAGAGTTACAGAACCCTGCTTAAGAAAAAAACTATTTGTAAGAAATCTAAAAGGATTAAGTTAGAGAATGGTGAGGGGACAAACATGCGATATAAAACTTGGTAGCTGTAAAATTTTTTAAAAGGGGGGTTTGTGACTATTGTGTTTTGTTAGAAGGCCTTTGGCCTTTAAGTGAGCTAAAAAGTTTTAATGAAGCATCTTGGTTTTGTTTTCAAGAAGCTGTATGTTTTTTAAATAAAAAAATAAATTGTTTGTGAGAATTAGCTCTTGTGTTTTTTGTGTGTGTGTATAGCAAAAAGCTGAAATGTATGTTGTGGTGGGGAAGGGGAAAAAATCCTAAAAATGTGCTTACAATAAAACAACCAAGGTTAGTTCAGACATGTGTCTGAGTACAATAGAGTTAATATGGAGATATACTTATTTCATAGAACTGCCTTTACTAGTAGGGCCAAATATTGATTTTGCCCCAGAGCCCTAAGTGGTCCTCTCAAGGCTTGAACTCACAACCCTGGGCTTAGCAGGCCAAGCCACTGAGCTATCCTTAGTCTGTTGAACTGAATGGGGTTTTAACCACACACACCCAGACAAAATGGTTTCACTATCCCAGATCACAAAAGGGAATGCTATGGGAGGGGTGATTAAATTAACCTGTTAGCAACTATGTTGAAGTTTTGTTTGAAACAATGGGCTAAGAGGGTATAAAAACCTCAGGTATGCAGCAGTTTGTCCTTTTTCAACAGAAAACTTTCTTGGATAGCTGCTGGACTGCAAAAAGAGGTAAGACTTGCTGTCTTTAACTCTGAAACTATATATTATATAAGGCCACTCTTTGCCCATGCTGTCTTAGTAAATAATGGTGCCTATGTTTATTGCAGTGTGATCTGTTAGCATGGAACCAGTAACTTTAAACTGCATTTCACCACCAGGCCAAGGTAAAAACCATTTTAACTATAGTTGTGCTTAATACTGTTGAATTAAAAAAAAAAAAAAGTATTACACAGGCTGTATAGGGATTTGGTGGTAATACTAACTAACATTTTTGCTTGTTCTTGAACCTGAAGGCTCAAGCACACATGAGGGGGAACAGAACAACCATGTGCCTGCAACACTTTATCCCATAGTGAAAGGTAACTTTATTTATTTTATTTTTTTTTGCAACAAGCTTTTAAAATGCATGTGGGTTTTTGAAAAGTATATGGCTGCAAACTTGGTTTGGTGTGTTTTATAAAGCTGCTGGTGTGTGTGGGGGGGGGCTGTGCAAGGCATAGTTGTTTTTTTTTTTTAAGTACTTGGCACAGGGGTTTTGGTTTTTTTTACTGTGCATAATGTGATGGGTTTTTAAAATGGGGTGGATGCTACTAACTAAACCAAAGGCACATGGCTGGGGGTCAGAAAAAAACATGTGGCTTTTAAATGCATGTGGGGTTTTTGAAAAGTATTTGGTTGCAAACTGTGGGTTTTAATCTGATAAACTCTTTTCAGAGTACATAAAATTACACCTCCGTCAGAAACAAGAGGCTTCAGGGTATCCCAGTTGGTGCCCAGACGAGGAAAAACAAAATAAGTACGTTAGCGATTTCTACCAGAAAGAAGGCGTGCATTTACGCCAACACGAGATCAGATCAAACCCTGTTAAACGCCAAATCGCTAAACTGTTTTTTTAAATTCTCTGTGGGGTAAATTCGGCCAAAGATCCAACCTACCCAACACCAGCATCGTGAGAGACCCTGACGAACTCTTGCAGTACCTGTTCTCCCCCAATTATGAGGTTTCATCCTGCGAGTTTATCGATGATGAAACAGCGTGCGTGTCGTGGAAGCACGCAAAAGAACGGTACTCTTTCTCTGGCAATACCAATGTTTTCATAGCCTGTTTCACCACCGCTTATGCCCGCTTAGAATTATACAGCCTCCTAGACGGTTTGCAAGAGCGGTGCCTGTACCACGACACTGACTCGGTGATATTTGTGAAAAGGGAGGGTGACTGGAATCTCCCTCTGGGGGATTATTTAGGGGACTTCAAGAGCGAGATCCCGCCAGATCAACACATCACCGAGTTTGTGTCGGCAGGCCCAAAAACCTATGGGTATAAGCTGTCGGGTGGAAAGGCCTGTATGAAAGTCAAAGGTATTACCTTAAATGTAGCAAACTGCGAAAAGATCAACTTCGACAGTTTGAAAGATCTAGTCTTGGACTATTGCACGGGTCTGCAAGAAAACACCTCAAAAAAGATAGAGGTGCAGCAGCCCTCTATCGTAAGAAACAAAAACCAGTGGCAAATAGAGACAAAAACCCTTAAAAAGACACACAAAGTGGTTTACAACAAGAGGGTCTTAGGAGAAGGTTTTAAAACCCTGCCCTACGGCTTTTGGAAAAAGCAATCCACTTAAAGGTTTGTTTAAAAATTCTTTCCCCCGATCGGTTTGTAATTTTTGAGGCACGCGACCTTCACTGAAAATAGCTTTAAAGGCCTTGGATACCTCACCACTCGTCTTGTCTTTTAGGCCTAAGGCCCAGGCATATTTGGATAGAATGTCTATCACTGTTAAGATGTACTTAAAACCGCTGTTGTGTTTAGAGAACCGGTGCATATCCACCAAATCTGCCTGCCACTGCGCATCCACCTCTGAAACAATGGTCTTTTAAAACGTATTCGAGCTGGTTTGTGTAAAGTGTAAGCATCCTGGTCTGAAAGCCATGCTGTTACCTGTCTTCTGTTTAAAGTTTTACTATGCTTTCTGGCCGCTTGAAAAAGAGGGTTGACCCCGCCAAAGCTCCCAACTTCCCCGGGGGGACGTAATATATTTTCTTTAACAGCGCCGTCTGTGTAGACATGACTGTTACTGGTACCGTCTTTTACTACCACGAGTATGAAAGGGGACACATTCATATTGACACATTTAAATAAGTTTTATTAATCGCCTGGTTTAACACGACCTTTTACAGTCACCTATAAAATGGATGCCATGACCCCTACCATAAGGGAGTCTCAGATGGTTCATTCTTCCATTTTGTCCTTTTCGGCTTGAGATCTGTATCTCAGACATGAGCAAAAGCAGCTGACGCACGATATGTTTACTCCCACAGGGCTTCCAATGTGTAAGTTCTTAAAGGCCTCTAAAAAGGCAGCGTCGACCTGTTGAGAGATTTTCAGAAAAGAAACCGTGTAAGCACCCTCACTGCTTGTTTTTTTTTTTTAATTTATGCAACCCCCAGTTCCTACCCCATTACCCACCCCTCCTCGACCGCTGCTTCTTAAGCATTCATTTACCTGAGCGCCGTCTTTTCCGTTCACTTTGTCCGCCGGTGCCTCCCCCGAGCCGCGATCGCCTTCCACCTCTGAGGGGGTGGAGAAAGAGAGGCCGTCACGTTCATCGGGCTGTCTCACGAGGGTTTCGGGGTCGGGTTCCGACGTATCCATCAATGGCTGGGTCAAAGGGTCCTCCTTGGAACTGTCGCTGATGTAACACCTGCTCCACACAAGGTCAAAGACGGTTGGGGCTAAAACAAAGTCCGAAGTTCTCACGGGGGTGGTGAAGGAGTCCATGTTTCCTCTCAGCAGCCTTTCCGCGCTTTCGAAAACACGTGTCCTTGGTAAGAGATGGCCGCCTCCTCTGTCTGGCGCTGGGACTTATGGGGTAATGGTGCTGCACTCTGATTGGCGGAGGGCCTTAGGAGGCGTTCTTAGTGGGGTCACACGACTCCCTTCCGGAGGGGTCACCCCAACCCAGAAGTCACCCTGATTGGTCAAAATCTCCTCTCGGGGAGGTCCTGTTGGGACGAAACCCCTCCTGATTGGTAGAGGGTGGTGGGGGGAGTTCTTAGAGGGGTCACACGACCGACTTCCAGATGGGTCATCCCCGCCCCGGAAGTCCCCCTGATTGGTCAAAATCTCCTCTCAGGGTGGTTTTTTCGGCACAAAACCCCTCCTGATTGGTAGAGGGTAGTGGGGGGAGTTCTTAGAGGGGTCACACGACCCACTTCCGGACGGGTCACCCCCGCCCCGGAAGTCCCCCTGATTGGTCAAAATCTCCTCTCGGGGCGGCCCTATCGGGACGAAACCCCTCCTGATTGGTAGAGGGTGGTGGGGGGAGTTCTTAGAGGGGTCACATGACACACCTTGCTTCCGGTCAGGTGGCACCTTGACCCTGGAAGTAATACCCCCATGGGGTGGGACTTCTGGTGACAGTTGGGAGGGGTCAAGGGGCGGGGCTAGGGTTTAATTGACGGTAGGTCCCTTATACTACTATCATAGCAAAGGGCGTGGTCTCCCGCCAGGACGGACGGGGAGGGAGCCGTGAACCCCTTACAGTCTCTCTTTCTACTCATTCATACTTTTTCTCTAAATATGTCAAAACACAGGCACACAACCTTCCCCCGGCCAAACACAGAAAAATAATACAAAATAAATTTTCAAAATGGCCGACGGCGCCAAAAACATACACAACCGGAAACGGGGACGGAGGGCGGGACGTAAATGCTACACAGTGCATGGAAACCTGTCAAAAAGTACATGGTGATGAAAGCTATCGAGCAGTTAACTACTCACATGGCTGCGCAAGGCAGGCGGCCAATGGGGAAGAAGCCATGCTCTGGTACGAAGCTCCCAGGGAAGGGAGGCTGGCTTTTCCCAGAGCTAGGGCAGCTGGGCAGCTTCAATGACCGGGCTCTCCTTAGTACACGTTGTTCTTATCCAATGAAAAAATGTGCATAGGCTGCAGCGGGCTGGAGGGTGGTTCTTGAACGCCTCCAGGATGAAGATGGTCTGATAAGCCAGGCTTTGGACCGAGGAGTTGCTGTCCTCCTGCAAGCCTTTGAGGTCTAAGATTGAAAGGAAGGAAATGGGGGTCAGAGCCACAGCGCTCTGGAGAGCCTCAGCAGCCCAAGCCAGCGCTGTACCTCTCGGCCTGTGACAAGGAGGCAGCAGGCTGGGAGGCGGGAGGCAGGGGACTAGCAAGAACAACCAGCAACCCTCACTAAACATCCCTGCTGCCCTCCACAAATGGGGGAGCCTCCAGACACAGGCAAGAAGTCCCAATGAACTCCATTCACTCACTATTTCTAGGACTGCCCCGTCCCTGCAGTATCTGAGCACCTCATCCCTGCCTGTATTTACCCTCCGCCTTCCCCCCAATGCACAGATGGGCACTTAGGTCCAGAGAGGGGGAGAGTCACAAAGGGGGCTTGGGCATTGTTAGGCTATGCCTAACTTTAGGTGCCCTGCTGCCATCCAGGAAATGCCGAGGAGGGAGCTCAGCCTTTCTCTAGCTCTGGTTGGAAGGCCCAGCTGTGAACCTGCTCTGGGAGTGAGGAGTCTGATCTATATCACTCCCCCCCCCCCGCCATTCGCCAACAAATGTGGAGATGCTGCTCTGCCCTGCGCTGCCCAGGGGTCCGGGCACGCAGCAAGGAGGTAGGTGACCGGACGTCACCTCGGCCTCATTTGGAGCAGTGGCTTGACCCCAGGCACCCCACGTGGAGGTGACTGCTCCAAACACTGGGCTAGTGAGTGCAAGGGGGGAGGCAGCACCCCACCTCGGCTGTGTTTGGGGGGGGGGGGGCAATCGTCTGCAAAGGCCAGCCAGCTCAGGCCCAGTTTGGGGATCTGCCAGGCCGCAGCTCTCAGGTCAGGGCTAAGTGCCTGGCACATGCCAACCAGCAGACATGACAGGGTGAGGGGGCAGCTGATCAGGGGTTTGGGGATCTACATTTTGCATCCCTTTGTGGCTCTCGCCCGAGATCATGTTGCTGGTGTCGGAGATCGAACCCAGCCCACGGCCCTGGGCCGTTCATCCCCCTAGCGCTCAGTGCTCAAAGCAGGTACCACTCACCGTTGCAGATGGCATCCAGCTTGTCCTGGCTCCTCTGGTCCAGCTGCCGGGCAGTGAGCCCTACACATACAAACAGCTCATCACATCCCCGCATCCCCAGCGAGGGTGTCAAATGTCACCCTCCAAGCAACCCCTTACTTCCCCCGCCCCTCGCTGGCCAGGACGCGCTCCCAAGTCCCCAGGGGAAAGGGTGAGTCCCCAGGGATGGTTACAGGGCTGGTTGCCAAAGGAGAGCACAGCACCTTGAGGGTCCACTACCAAGAGCCCATGGTGGGGTATGGTGGGGGGGGATGGGGACTGCATGGGGAGCAGTGGGGTTAGAGGGGGCCCATCAGCCGATCAGGGCAGTTTGGGGTGAGCTTGCTCCTGCGGACTTCTGACACCCTTGATCCTTCATTAGACAATCAGGAGCCCAAGGGTTACTTCTCGCTGCTGGCAGGGACTGAGGAGAGCCTGGGACCGGATCCAGCCCCGCTGCTAAAGGGACCCCTGCTCTGTGGTTACCTATGAACATGATGGCCACTTCTCTAATTGGAGCCTGTGGGTTCTCCAGAAAGGCCATGGTCTGGCACAGAAAGTTGTTGGCTCTCCCCTTGTAGCGCGTCAGCTAGGACCAGAACAAGGGAGCACAAGGTTATTAAAGGCCTTTCCGTCCTGCAGGCCGGGTTCCAGGTGTGTGGAGCGCACGTCCTGTTTTCACCCCTCCTTCCTGTGCTGGGGGGATCACGCAGAGGGACTACACCCAGGGCCAGGAGTGGTCCCGGGGCTGGGGCTCAGTGTGGGCACAGAGCCGGGCAATGGGGGGTGCCCTATCCACCGATTTCCCCGCTCCTACCAGCGAGGGCTGCGCAGTGAATGACCTGAGGGCTCCCTCACCAGGCAGTCACAGCTTTGCCAGGTATGCTTGTGGTGGATGAAGCCACCGAGCTGGTGCCACTTCAGGAATTCCGCAGCACTGCTGAGGGTGTCCCAACACACCTGCAAAACAAGTGGGGCCAGGGCGAGCCGGCCACGGTTACGGGAGCTGGAAGCCACTAGCCTCGTTACCCGGAGGCCGTGCGTGCTGAACGCTTCCCGGCCCCAGGTTGCTTGCAGAAGGGCGGCGGTGTGGCTAAGGCAATGGCTGGAGACCTGACTCAATTCCCAGCTCTCCCTGCGGGAACTCAGGCAAGTTGCTTAGGCCCAGGGGTGCAAAGGGATTTAGGTGCCTAATGCCTATGGGTGATCAATACTTTTGAGGCGCTAGGCCTCATGCTGTGCCTCAGTTCCCCACCTCATGGTGAGTAGGAGGGTGAATTCATTAGTGCTGGTGGCATTTGGCTCCCAAGTGATGGTGGCCATGAGCGCTAGCATGTGCAGACACACCTGGGGCGGGGGGGGGGGGCGGCTTGGGCATCTCAGGTCTAGTACGGGCTGTCCGGGCCGCTTGGCCAAGGGCACACTGGGTCCTGCGCACCATCTGGAGACTGGGTAGCCCTGCTCCTGGTAGGGGCCATGGCCAGGGTTGTGCTCTTCCCACCAGCACAGCCAGGGAATGTGCGGAGGCCAGTGGCTGTAGGAGTGGTGAGGCGACCCCTCCCCCCACACAATCTCTCTGCCTGGCTGCAGGGGGGGAGCGTTGGGCTCAGAGGATGCAGGGAAGACTCAGCAGTTGGGTGGGGCGCCATGGTCATGGCCAGGAATTATTTGGGGGCAGGTCTCTGGCCTGTGTTATACAGGAGGTCACAGTGGTTCCGTCTGGCCTTAGAATCCATGCATCATCTGGAGAAGGGCAGATGTGCATGTGGACAGGGCACTAGCTGACAGGTCAGAGGAGGGCTCTTGGTACCTGTTCATTGTCCTTCAGAAAGGCATCTATGCACTCCAGGGCCTCTCTCTCATTCAAGTATAGCCCCTTCAAGCAGGAGGATGGTGAATCTGATCAAAGACAGAGCAGTGGTAATACCTGGGTCTGCCAAGCTGCAGGCTGGGTGACAGAGATCTTAGAGAAAACCCTTGTCCCCACTCCCGCCCCAGCAGGGGAGCAGCCCCGATGCACGGCAGGGTCTGGCACAGCGATCCCTGGCTTCCCCACCTCTTTGCTGCCCAGCCCAGCAAAGACCCAGTCGGAGCCCTGGTTCCCAGCGGCCACCCCACTTCCCCACCCAGCATGCAGGCTCAGTCTGGGGATTTGGGGAGCGCCACACCTGGAAGGAGGGACGATGTCAGGCCATGAGGGGTGTCCCCACTCTCCGGGCCATTGCTGGAGGGGGCAGAGGGACTGGGAGTGAATCGGTCTGGTCCTTGCGGCAGGAGAGGGAACAGCTGCCCAGTCTGCATGGGATATGGGGACCCAGAGCCTGCCCGTTCTGCTTGTTCTGACTGCCTCTCCTGCCACAGCCACTGGGTGTAACCTGGGCAGGCACTGGGCTCCCATCGTCAACACTCCCCCCCAAATGCCCTGTGCTGCGACATGCTACAAAGGAGCCAGCCAGCAGATGGGGCTGCAACATCAGGGAGCATCTTATGCTCTGGCCGGCGCCCTGCAATCCTAGGCTTTAACAACCCACCGTGCACCGAGCATCCCCTTCGACTGGTGGAAAACATCCTCCGACCCTGCAGCGTGACAGATCGGGGTGGGCGATTCAGTCAGTCTCCACCTGATGCTTCTGCTGCCGCCCCAATGCCCCGATCAGCTTTAGTGGCTGCAGCTGCTGCCAGCAGGAGGGGCCATTCCCCCCTGCCTGGGTTTTCCTGTCTGTCTCTCCATCTCGTGGCAACCCAGAGCAGTACAAGGTCTATGGAGTCTTCTCCCCCCAGTGACACCCTAGTCTTGCCCCCCAACCCCCACAGGGGCCAAGCCCCACCCCAATGCAGGGCCATGGCCCCAGCCATTTTTGCAGCCCCCTCCGCCCACCCAGAAGGCGCCCACTCACCGGCACAGAAGGGCTGAGGCACACACAGCCCCTGCTGCTGCCATGGCCTCTTCCGCCGACTCTTCCCTGGGGGAGGTTTTGTCTCCTCCCAGGCGCGCCTGGGCTCTGGGCGGCCCTCCTCAGCCATCCTACAAGAAGCCAGGACAAGGCATTGCTTGTGAGTGACGAGAGGCAACTGCCCCATTCAGCATCAGGGCCAGCCCAGTTATTTCTGTCCCACCAGCACCTCCAGATGCTAGCTGAGCTCAGGGCCCTGTTGCACCAGGTGCTGCAGACAATCGCTGGGCTGGAGGGCTCAGACTCTAACTAGCCAAGGCAGCCAGCAGGGAAACAAGGGAAGGGATGTGCTCAAAGTCACCCAGGATTAGAACCCAGGTCTCCGAACTCCCAGGCCAGCAGCCCATCCCACAGGCCAAACAGCCTCCTCTGGGTCACTCCCACCTCTCCTTCTCCTGGTTCACAAGCTGCACAGCAGACAGGCTGGATCCAACCACTCAGGATTCTTCCTGCCCAATGAAATGACCCTGATCCCTTCCCCCAGGAATATTGGGGCCGTGGCAGTTGGCAGGTGGGTGAGGCCAGCGGGGTGGGGGAGCTGGGGCGGGCTCGTGAGCAGCAGGAGTTGCTCAGACACACCCGTGAAGGGGCAGGAGCAGAAGGCAGGAGAGCGGCAGGGAGGCTGGTACCTTCTCATCTAACCTCGGTGTGGTTGGCGATGCAATGGAAAAGCAGAGGCGGGCAATAGAAGATTCTCCTGCCTGGAGTCAGGAGTGGGCAGAAGCCAGCGTGTATATGGGCCACCCACTTTCTGCTGCCGGTGGCGGAGCTGAAATGGCCGGATCAGCTTTCCCAGCGGACCAGCCAGCTCTCGCTCTGTCAGAGACAAGCCTGGCAGTGAGGGGATGAGGCTTTGGCAGCCAGCAGGGGGCGTGTCACAATGGGCAGGCGAGTCCCAGCCCAGACTAGTTCTGGCCTCGCCAGGGCTTTAGAGCCTCTCCTTCCCCACCGGGGTCATGGGAGGGACCTTCCGCTCCCCACAGTCACAGACTTTAGGCCGGAAGGGACCGCTGGGCTCATCTAGTCCCAGCTCCTGCAGACCCCAGGCCAGAGCCCCCCCCCCCCCCTCCACATCCATACAGCTGGAGCCGGGGTGGGGGGGTGTCTCCGGATCCCCGAGTGGGAGAATCAGTTCCATCCCGGTTCCTCCTCCTTGTGACAGCGCAGAACAGGGGTTCCCGAACGCTCCCCTCCCCCAGCTCCCAGCCCACGCGGGCGGCTCTTTGCGCCTGCCCAAGCTGCTGGGCGCCTTGGCCGTAGGATGTAAAATGGCCCCATCTCTGCTTCCCCTCCCACCGCGGCAACAACACAAAAGCTGCTTTAAGAGCAGCCCCCCACCCCAGCTGAGTCTCAGGCCTTGCTAGCCGCTCAGTGCCACGGCAGCCCCAGGAGATGATTGCTGCCGGAGTCTCGGCCCAGGGGGAGGCAGTGACTCCTAGAAGCAGGGAGAGCAGCAGCACCAGAGATCAGGGAGGCTGGCAATGCCAGTGGCTGGCTGGGGTCTGACAGCCCAGGCACCCAGAGCAGACTGTCAAAGGCCAAACCCCTCTCACCACCGGTTCTGTAGCTCCCCCTTGCTTTTGGTCTGTCTTAGGCACCATCCTGGCCCTCATCCCCGTGGCATCAGAGCACTGTCCAACCTCGATTGCATTTATTCTAACCGCCCCCTGCAGGGCAGGGCCTGGCTGCTACCCCCACTGAACAGACAGGGAACTGCAGCACAGAGGGAATAAGGGATTTGCCCGAGGCCATGCAGAGCATCTGTGGCAGAGCTGGGAATTGACTATGGGTCTCCTGGGTCCCAGGATGGCACCTTCTCTTCCAACCTCCTGCCCCCTTTGTCCCTGGTTCAGTGTGAGCTGGGAGAGCTCTCTGGGGCACAGGAGCTGGCTGGTGCCCAGATGGAACTACATTGCCTATTGCACATATCTCGCTTTTCCCAAACATTGAGTCTGCTGCTACAACCATACCAGGGCCCGCCAGGATCCTTGCAGCTGGTCAGTGCTAAGTTTTCAACTGTGCTAAGTAGGGAAGACAAAATAGATCTTCCATCACTAGCGCAGCTCTGTGTTACTGGGGACTCACTGCTGGCTCAACCCAACCAGCCCTCCTCACACGGAGCCGGTAAATCCTCCAGCCCTGCTGTTCTCCTTTGTATTTCGGCAGTGCCCAGAGGGCTCAGTCCCGGATCAGGGCCCTGCGGTGCTAGACATTGTACACACACAGCCCGATTCCCCCCACGCTGGGTCTCCTGAATGGCTCCTGCCCGAAGGCGGGACGGCTCTATTCCTCACCCAATGTCTCCTGCTGGCAGAGATGCTCTGAGAGATGTCTATGCTCTGGGTCTCTGGGCTTCCCGGGCTGGGAGGCAAGCGTGGCTGTCTCCGGGCGGTTCTGCTGACTCTCCAGCAGCTGCACTTCAGGTGTCCTAATGCAGCCCTAGTCCTCTCCAGCGCTCAGGGGCACTGTCCTGGCATCGGACTGTCCTGGTAAATAGAACAATGGCTCCTGGCACCCTGAGAATGCCTGTTCCCCCGGCAACCTCAGTGCCATTTCCTATGGAAGTGATGGTGTCAGTAAAGGTGATGGAGGTGGTCAGGCCTAGTGGCTGGAGTTGGACTCAGGGGGCGGGGCAGGGCATGGGTGGAGCAAGGCTGCAGCGAGACCAGGGCTGGAGTAGGACTAGGAACAGGGCTGGAGCAGGCTCAGCCTGTTGCCTATGTCAGGCAGGAGCGAGTTCCTGGCCCTGGAGTGATGTTGAGCAGACTGAGCTGCTGCTGTGAGACTGATATACCTGCTCTGGGAGTCACAAGGCCAGTTCCTGGCTTGTGGATTAGCTGGAGCCCAGCACAGGAGGGAATCAGCACCTTACAGATGGCTCCCGGGGCGCTTGGCTCCCGGCCCCGCTGGGTATTGACATGCCAGGTGCAGGGGACGAGGTGCAGCGCCAGGGAGGAAATTGGGGAGGCAGGAGCACTGAGGTGGGGCTGAGCGGGCAGGTGCTGAGGCGCTGCGGCTGGCTGGCCAGCAGAGAGGAGGAGCAGCAGCTCGGCTCTGGAGGGCCCAGCTGCAGCTTCACACAGGGCGCTGCCAGAGCCTGGCAGGCGGCTGGCTGAAGTGGCACTTTGTGATCTGGCACGGGCGGGAGCTAGCTCCCCACATCTGAACGCTCCGCAGCGCCGGTGGATTCAGATCCAAACCAGGATCTGGCTCCAAATTCACAGCTGGCCCCTTCCCCCGATCTGGAGCGGCCCGCACCGTGTGGGGGTGGTTGATTTCACAAGAGAGGTGGCTTCCCACAGACTCTCCAACTCCCTCACTGTGACGAAGTGGGACAGTTCTTAATGTTTCCTCTGAATACTGATGGGGTGCCTCAGTTTCCCCTATGCATTTCTTAAGTCTCTAGGTGGGGGGATAAAGGGGCACTTGGTAGACATGCGCCGCCCGGCCAGGAGCTCGGGGAAGGCTCGGTGTGGCTGGCGATGCAATGGAAAAGCAGAGGCGGGCAATAGAAGATTCTCCTACCTGGAGTCAGGAGTGGGCAGAAGCCAGCGTGTATATGGGCCACCCACTTTCTGCTACCAGTGGCGGAGCTGAAACGGCCGGATCAGCTTTCCCAGCGGCACGTGCCAGCTCTCGCTCTGCCAGAGACAAGCCTGGCAGTGAGGGGATGAGGCTTTGGCAGCCAGCAGGGGGCGTGTCACAATGGGCAGGCGAGTCACAAGCCAGTCAATGTGTGACTGCCCAGCCATGGGATGCCCCAGCCCAGACTAGTTCTGGCCTCGCCAGGGCTTTAGAGCCTCTCCTTCCCCACCGGGGTCATGGGAGGGACCTTCCGCTCCCCACAGTCACAGACTTTAGGCCGGAAGGGACCGCTGGGCTCATCTAGTCCCAGCTCCTGCAGACCCCAGGCCAGGGCCCCTCCCCGCATCCATACAGCTGGAGCCGGGGGGCGGGGGTCTCCGGATCCCCGAGTGGGAGAATCAGTTCCATCCCGGTTCCTCCTCCTTGTGACAGCGCAGAACAGGGGTTCCCGAACGCTCCCCTCCCCCAGCTCCCAGCCCACGCGGGCGGCTCTTTGCGCCTGCCCAAGCTGCTGGGCGCCTTGGCCGTAGGATGTAAAATGGCCCCATCTCTGCTTCCCCTCCCACCGCGGCAACAACACAAAAGCTGCTTTAAGAGCAGCCCCCCACCCCAGCTGAGTCTCAGGCCTTGCTAGCCGCTCAGTGCCACGGCAGCCCCAGGAGATGATTGCTGCGGGAGTCTCGGCCCAGGGGGAGGCAGTGACTCCTAGAAGCAGGGAGAGCAGCAGCACCAGAGATCAGGGAGGCTGGCAATGCCAGTGGCTGGCTGGGGTCTGACAGCCCAGGCACCCAGAGCAGACTGTCAAAGGCCAAACCCCTCTCACCACCGGTTCTGTAGCTCCCCCTTGCTTTTGGTCTGTCTTAGGCACCATCCTGGCCCTCATCCCCGTGGCATCAGAGCACTGTCCAACCTCGATTGCATTTATTCTAACCGCCCCCTGCAGGGCAGGGCCTGGCTGCTACCCCCACTGAACAGACAGGGAACTGCAGCACAGAGGGAATAAGGGATTTGCCCGAGGCCACGCAGAGCATCTGTGGCAGAGCTGGGAATTGACTATGGGTCTCCTGGGTCCCAGGATGGCACCTTCTCTTCCAACCTCCTGCCCCCTTTGTCCCTGGTTCAGTGTGAGCTGGGAGAGCTCTCTGGGGCACAGGAGCTGGCTGGTGCCCAGATGGAACTACATTGCCTATTGCACATATCTCGCTTTTCCCAAACATTGAGTCTGCTGCTACAACCATACCAGGGCCCGCCAGGATCCTTGCAGCTGGTCAGTGCTAAGTTTTCAACTGTACTAAGTAGGGAAGACAAAATAGATCTTCCATCACTAGCGCAGCTCTGTGTTACTGGGGACTCACTGCTCAGTTTGAACCGACTGTTTGTCGGTGAGTGTTTGACCCCGTGATTCCCCATAGGTTTGTAATATTGGGTTGGTTTTGTGGTTTTCGGTGGTGTTGCTGTTTGAGGCTGAGTTTGTGCCTGCCTATGTCTGTTTCAAAACTAAACTCAGGATCATGTAACCCAGGAAGAAAGCCCCGAGCCAGTACTTAGTGCTGTGAATTCCAGGTGTGAGAGAGACAGGGAGGTTTGGAGGAGGAAATCAAATACATCCAGAGGGGAGAATGCAAAAGGTCTGCAACACGGCAGGCTGAGACTTTTATCTCTCCCCCCTCCCCCGAGAGAGGGAAACTGAGGCACGGAGTGATCTGATTCCCCTCCCCAAATTATTTTGCAAAGGAGGGGGACGGGTGCTCCTATCCAAACCAGTTCCCTTCCCATCAACTCTGCTTCCCCTGCTGCAAGACCACTGTAGGGGCTGAATATTTCCATTACTCTGGCTTCTTCATTTGCCCTGCAACAATAAAATAGACCGGTTTTGGGGGAGAGGAATATCCCCCCCCCCAAAGCTGTGTGGACATTACGTTTTTTGGGGGGGGGCCACGATAATATTCCGGATCGATCAAACACCCAGCTCAGCTTTCTAGCCATCCAGCAGCTCTAGGGCAGGGAAGGAAGGTGCTCTTGGTGCAGAGTGGTCGCAAAACAGGGGTGAATTTAGCGAGGGGGGGGGGTCCGGTTGAAATCCCACCTGATGCAGGCACACAGAATCGCTGGTGGCCCTAGGAGTGGAACCAGGTGGCCCGGGGGTGGGGGGACATTTGCCCTCAGTCCTGGGCTCTGGGATGGACTAGGCTGGGTGGGTGGTGGGTTCAGTCTAGTCTTCCAGCCTGTTGCTCTCGCTGGGGTTTGTGGTTTTCATCTGGCTCCACCAGAAAGATCAAATAAGCCCAGTAGAAAAGGGGGGTGAGAGAGGCGGGAAGGGGTTTGTAAGGGGTTAAAGTGACCCATCAACGAAAGAGTAAAACCAGAGTTTGACTGGGTTTCCCCCCAGCCACCACTCCTGCAAACACTGGGCAAGGGGCAGCCCCATCCCCCACCGAGGCTATGGTGAGGGGCAGCAGGGGAGGAAGGAAGCCACATGTGATGGCAGTCCCCTCCCCCCCAGCACCCACCACCCCCTCTCCGGCCCCCAAACTCTGTCCCAGAGCCTGCATCCACCCCTCCGCACTCCCTCCCAGAGCCTGCACCCCTCCACCCATCCTGCACCCCACACCATGCCCCAGCCCGGACCCTGCACCCAAACTCTGTCCCACTCAGCCCTGGGCAAAGCTCTCCTTGGCTGGCTCTCAGCCCCTCTCCAAGGGTTGCAGCTGTCTGGAAGTGCCTGCCTTCCACACCTTCCTCATTCACACCTCATTCATTCAGGTCAATTGATTACAAAGTGGGGGGAAGTTCTTATTCTACTTCTAGCAAAAAGACATTTTTCTTTTACCTTAATTATACTACCTTAGGGGCCAGCTATAACATTACCAAGGTTCAATACAAAGTCATATAAAAGTTATACAAAAATGCATAATGCAGCGATTTATCTACAACTGCACTGATTGACTGCTGTGTGCAGTAATATAGTGACCCCTGGGTCTTTGAATGAGGCTTTATACTTTGGGGGGGGCGAGCGGGTGGGCAAGCGGCGGGTGGGTAAAGAGGCAAGCAGTGAGCCAGCAGGGGTTCTAGGGGCGGGCATGGGGGTTTCTGGCAGGGGAGGGAGAAGGTGAAAGGAGGCAAGTGGTGGGTGGGGGACTGACTAGGAGGGATGCAGCAAGCCAGCGGGGGGCTCGGGGGTGAAGAGGGGTGTGATGGTGGGGCCGAGCGGGGAGGGGTCAGGTCCTATTTTACTGCTGTGATCTGGTCACCCTCTGTGTGCCGTTTCTCGCCCCCCCCCCCCCCCCCACGCCAACCTTCCTTTTCGGCCCACAGCTGTTTCGGCGGGGCGGCGCTGGGGAAGCAGGGTTTGTTTCCGCGGGCCAGGAGGCGCTGGGAGGTGGGGGGGAGGAGGGCACAATTTTATATTAATAAGGAAATATTTTATAAATTTTAATAAAATAAACATTATTGAAGAAAATCAGTTGTACAACTATCAAAATATAAATTATTTTCCTAATATGAAAGTGAAAATCAGCTAATTAATATATGATGCAATGTATGTAATATATAATTTTGTTATTATTTATATAGTCATGGAAAATAAATAATACATGGAAGAAATGAAAGGGTTCTTTTTAAGTGGCTTTTTTTTTAGTCATCCCTGCTGGGGCCCCGTCGAAACTGTTCAAATTGGGCCCCGCACTTCCTAAAGCCGGCCCTGGTGAAGCAGGCAATGTTTAGGGCACCTTTTCTAGCCCCCTCCTCATTCTACGGAGGTGAGCAGTGCAATCCTGAATAGGACTGCTCAGTCGCTCAAGAAGATGCCGAGCTCCACTGCTGCTTCGGTCAGTGAGGAACGACCATTATGCCTGAGCCGCCTATGTGCAGGTCCGCGGCTACAGCTCCCAGTGTATCCACACCTGCTGCTTCGTCGCTCGCCCATCGCCACAGGACTTGATATGATGTAATATGATATGATATGATGTCGAGACTTGCGCGTGAATTGGATTAAAGTGAGGGAGAGTTGCGCGACGTCAGCCGCACTCTCTCTTCCCAGTTCCTATCTGTATCCAGTGGCAGGACAGAAGTCGAGACGGCTGGAGATAGGGCAGGGTGCAGTGGATGACCAGGACGCCTACGTGTCTTGTCGTGCTCTTAAGCGTTCCACAACGCTTGCTGTCATCGCCTTCCTGACCATTGAACCAGGTTGAACCAGGTTGCCTCAGTCAGCCGGATCCAGCCTTCACATGCAATGGGTAGACAGGCCCTAACTCACCGAGAGTCTCATACTCATCAGCTACCCTCACCTGGTTTAGCCCGCCAGTCGAGACGGTCTCCGGGGTGTGGCCGCTGTCGCATCCTGACAGCTACTTGGAGCCACAGGTGGGAGCTGGGTGTTGTCAAGTGGGGACCAAAGTGGATGAGCTACTCCTAGGAGTACGACTGCTCCCCCATCAGAGGTACTACCCCTCCCTGACAACCCCATGTGAGTAGGTAACCGCTCGATAGCTTTCCTCACCATATAGTTTTTGACAGGTTTCCACGCCCCGTCCCCATTGCCGGCGCCGTCCCCATTTTTCTGTGTTTGGCCGGGGTAAGGTTGCGTGCTTGTGTTTTGACATATTTAGAGAAAAAGTATGAAAGACTAGAAAGAGAGGCTGTAAGGGGTTTGCAGCTCCCTCCCCGTCCGTCTGGGCGGGAGACAACGCCCCTCGCTATGATACTTCTGGGATACCTTGGTTCAGGGGGAAATTAGCTCAGTGTTAATGGTTCAGGCCTGCAGTCAGACCGAGCAAAGACAGAGAGTCTGTGTCGCAGGGCAACGATTCACCGGTGAGGGATGATCTCTTCCGGCCTCTAAGTGCCCTCTACAGGCTGGTGTCTCGCCTGCCGCTGGTCCCGGTGTACCTCCCAGACCCCGGTGCCCCTCTACGTCAGGCTCCTGCCCCCGGCAGTAACCCACTATCTGGGTGTCCAGGGGCCCAGGGGAACCCCCAACCCTCTAACCACACCTTGCCTCAGTGGCTACTGCCAGTCACTGTCTAGCCCCCGCTCACTGGGGCGGACTGCAGTATATAAACCACGCATCATCGGCAAGGGGGGTTGGACCAGCTGCCTCTGCCTATCTCTGGGCTGCCCCTCTGCAGCCCGAGTACCTTTTGTAGGCCTTTATCTAGGCCTGCAGCCTGGGGTTTTGCCCAGAGCCCTCAATCAGGGCTGGGTCAGAGCCGCTGCCGCCCTGCAAAGGGGCGATCGTCGGGTACCAGGTACCGGGGCAAGCGACTCGCTGGGCAGCCTCTGGAGGCCGTCTCAGCCCGGGGCACGGTCTGAGTGGGCAGGGACAGCGAGAGAGGGAGGGAGCATCAGCGGGCATCATCCAGGTGTCATTATCCATCTCTACTGCCCCTCCCGGAGCGCCGACTCCTGCCCCAGAGCGAGGGGCACCTCGCCCCCACTCTCCAGCTCCTCCCTGGCCCTCCCTGAGCTTTCCCCCTTTATGGCCAGTTGGGAGATTAAAACTACTCAATCCCTCCTGTCTGCAGCATTGCATACATCTTGCTGCGTGCCCGGGTACTGCGGGCTCTGACCCAGTTCCTGCCTGGCACAGCATGCGGCTCCATGCCCCTGCGCTGCGGGCTCTGACCCGGCTCCTGCCTGGCGCAGCATGCGGCTCCGTGCCCCTGCGCTACAGGATCTGACCCGGCTCCTGCCTGGTGCAGCATGCGGCTCCGTGCCCCTGCGCTGCGGGCTCTGACCCGGCTCCTGCCTGGCGCAGCATGCGGCTCCGTGCCCCTGCGCTGCGGCCTCTGACCCGGCTCCTGCCTGGCGCAGCATGCGGCTCCGTGCCCCTGCGCTGCGGGCTCTCACCCGGCTCCTGCCTGGCGCAGCATGCGGCTCCGTGCCCCTGCGCTGCGGGCTCTGACCCGGCTCCTGCCTGGCGCAGCATGCGGCTCCGTGCCCCTGCGCTGCGGGCTCTGACCCGGCTCCTGCCTGGCGCAGCATGCGGCTCCGTGCCCCTGCGCTGCGGGCTCTCACCCGGCTCCTGCCTGGCGCAGCATGCGGCTCCTGTCATGGAGTGTGGGAGGGCTGTGGCCTACAGGCAGGCAGGCAGAGCAACAGAAGGTCCATTTGCCTGGCCATTGATCAGGGTGGGGCAGCAATCAAGTAGGGGGGCTCTGGCCTACAGTCCAGCGGAGCTGTGGCAGTCTAGGGGAGGTTATCTCTCTGGTGGGAGAGTCAGCACAACCGTCTGGCGTCCGGATTCAGGTGGGAGCCAGACCAATACAGGCCTCCTGACAACCAGGTGGGGAGGCTACCACTCCTGATGGTGGGTTGCCAGGGGTAGGGGAACCCAGGCCCTCCCACTCACCTACGTCCCATCCAAGGGCCCTAATAGAAGCAGAGTGGCCTGCCACTGGGTCAGCGGGGAAAATCCGCCTGCAACACACTGGCCGGCTTGTAGTCAATGACACAGCTGAATCTGATTCGGCTTCACTGGACTCCTTCCTACACGACCATTCTTTGTGTACATAGGTTCCAGGGTTGTTGTTTGCTTCGGACCACGAAAAAGTTCAAGGAGCTGAGATTACAGAAAAGTCCCATAAAATGTAAAAGGGCTTAAAGCCAATGGGGTTCTCTCTCTCCCTCTTTCTCTCTCCACATACACCACATCTATCTATCTATCTATCTATCTATCTATCTATCTATCTATCTATCTATCTATCTATCTATCTATCTATCTATCTATCTATCCCCCATACACCCCCTCTATCTATCTATCTACATACTCCCCCTCTATCTATCTATCTATCTAT